>NC_068919.1:31067500-31367500 GCF_023091745.1 Budorcas taxicolor
ATCAAGAAGAAAACCTGATTGTAGTCATTCGAGGACACAGAGGAGAAAGAAGAAAAGATATACCAAACAATCAGCAATTGTTCCTGCTGCAGCAGTGAAACGTTACAGCAACAACGTGGTTGGCACTTGCAAACGGGGGGTGTGGTCTGTATGTGCGGTTCTAGGATTGAGGTAAGATGTGTGAGTAGCTTTACAAAACATTCTAGAGGAAAGACTTCCCCAGCCTGTTTAACAGGTGGGTCATCCTCAGCAGCCTTTGCTTCTGGACTTTTCTCTCTCAATTAGGGGGAAGAGGGACAAGGAAGAGGGGGTACCTGATGTATAAAGATCGCCACATGCTATTAAGATTTGGTGATCCTGCCATCTCTGGTGGCTTAATAAAATTTCACATCAGACACAAACACTTGAAAATTTGAGCACAGTTTTACAAGGTTAAACAGACTCAATGGAACATTTGCTTTTCACTCATACCAAAGAAAACATAAATACGGTAAATTTAATGTGTCAGTTGTTTTATATGATTCTCCAACAGGCCCCCAGCCTCCATTAGTGGGGCAATATTTCAGTGTTGTCAGGGAAATTTTGCCAAAGGAATCTGATTTTTCTTAAATTCTTTAAACTGAGGCCACAGCTTAAGTCTCCATCCTGTCTGACATCCTCGTGAGTGACAACAGTCATCATCTACATGGAAAATAGCTTTTTCCCCACAGACCTTCTTGCAGGCACCACAAGTCTGCAGTAAAAGGAAATGCCTATTTCAAAGTAGAATGATTAGGAGTTCCTGGGTAGGGTTCTGACCGTACCGTGTAATAATAGCTTTAGAGAAACTGAGAGATACTGTGAGAAAACCCCACATGTGTTTTCATGAGATGGATGGGAAGCATTTTAATAAAAAATAATGCTGGCAATGCAGCATGTCAGGCTTTAATAGAATATCATGAATAGTCAAAGCAAATGAATGGATACAATGAGTTTAACAGGGGATGTTCCAGGAGTGAAAGCAACACGCACACCAAGGAATTATGGGTAAGGAGAAAATGAGAGTGTGCTAATGATTGGATGCAAACAAGCAATGAGTAATTCCAGAGCTCACAGTTAAACAAACTGCTTGTGGCACTAATACGTGTGCCCAATTACCAATTCAGAAAGAAAATAAAAAGCAGTTTCAGTAGAGTCAGGGTGGGAAATCTCCAATTAGCACCAATTAGTGAAGTTGCTTCCTAGAATGGAATTCTGGGGACATTAAAAGACAAAATTCTCCCAGAATGCCTGATGGAAGCATTTCTTTACCAGGTGGTGAAACTCCTAAAGTATAATTTGACGAGGATTTATGCCTCAGGGATGGGAACACAGACACGAGTTGGAACTTGCCTGCTCGATTTGACTGGTCAATCATGGGCTGTACTATTCTTCTTCTGGCATTAATAAACCTGAAATAGAATAGAGACGACCAGTCAGCAAATGCAATTTGTGTGCTCCATGAACACCTTCGCACGCTGTGGAGAATAGAATACAGTTGAACATCTACCAAAAATTATCTTTTTAATTTGAAGGCAATTTTTCCTCTCCATGTTCAGAAATAGCTGACTGGATCATCTCCCCTGTCATCTCATAACCAAGCCGAGGCTGACTTGCTAAAAACAAGTTACTCAGGAAGAGAAAAAAGTTTTCCCTGCGAAAACTTGTATTAATTTGCAACTGTGCTTCTGCCTCTTGAACAAGTCAGAATCTTAAGTTCACAGGCTGGAAGATTTTCCCCCTTTCCCTAAACTCCATCATAGGGAGATCCCGCTTCCCCTTGCAGCTGGTCATAAATGGAGACCAGGCTCTGGCACTCGGCTTTCACAAGGTATTGTTAGGTCAGCAAAGCCATCAATTAGGCTGTCTGAAGTTTTATCACCAACACAGCAGTAATAAGTGCTGGCCAGAAAGACTTCTGCTCTTCGGCAACTCCTGCAGTTTAAGCCTGTAAAGTTAGGGGTCATTTAGAGGTCAGTGCCAGCTGGGGGCGGCCTTTCCAGTCTAAGCTGGGACACCCAGGGCAGGGATAAAGGTAACTGCCAACCATAAACCCAGCCACCTTTCAACCCACTAGAAAGACAGAGCCTCAGGTACACATGGTTGATATTAGAGTCTAAGAAACATTTTCAAATCAGGTGGTGGCTGAATCACAGGAATGTAAAGGAGAGCAGTTATTTCATCTAGAAGCCTGGATCTAATTTTGTTGGAAATCCAAAAATAAGTGCCTACTTCATGTTACTTTAATGTTTAATAATGCCCATCAAATATTCATGTACAAACAGAGTAAGATGATAAGAAATCTCCTTTATTTCTCCAAATTTAATAAAAACAAACCAATTGTCTACCATTTGCGAGTTACCCCTGTCCCCGTGCATTTAATGACATGCATTCCCCACACACTTGAGCTGATGCACAAGATTCACTGGCTGTGCATTTTCAGGGGGGACACGGAGGGAGGGGGTTGCCTAGCCTATAGCTAGCTGTTCCTTCAAAATAGGACCATGGATGATCTTCCCCAGTATTGCAACCCCATGGACTACAGCACACCAAGCTCCCCTGTCCTTCACTATCTCCTGGAGTTTGCTCATTCCCAGTATTCCCAGATTCAAATCTTAAGTGCAGGGGGACTTCATGATTAATGAGTTCGCTTGGGGTCACAGTCAGGAACTGAAAGCTCCTTCTTTGAAATTAGCCAGGAAAATTCTAGTGTGTGCTGGCAGCTCTGTGCTCCTATGGTGTTGAAGTCCCTTTTGCAGAGGACAGCAGCCCACACCCTTTTAGGCCTCCTGTGAGCACTCTGGTGGGAATACAATTACACTGAAGAAAAATAGCCGGGAGAAAACCAAAGGAGTCTTTTGCATAAGGCGTTTGTTTGGCAAACAATGCACTTCTTTATTACTTAAGTACGTGTAGCTCAGGTTGTCAAAAATGTCACACCCCCTCAGGTTTGGGCAAGTAAGTGACAGGTTATATGAGGTGAAAACAAAAAGAAGAGAGTGGAAAAGGTATATATTCCCTCCAGGCGCTTTTAAGTGTTGCTGAGGAATAGCTGATCAGATAGATCACAAAGCCTTTTAGAAGTACCCCTCAAATCTTAGTGGTCTACTCTTTGCCTCACTGTTCTTACTGCGACCTTTCAAGGACAACTGACCTGAGAGTCGCACCAGAAAACTCCTTTCATCAGCTCAGATTATGACCCATTGAGATGCTCAGAAGAGTGGGAGAAACCTTTCCTCTTCTCCTTGAAGTTTCTAATGGAGGACACACATGACAGGGTTTTCACCTCTTAGGTACTAGTAATCCCGGTTTTGTTTTTCCCTGTAGAGCAACTCTAGGTAAAACGAATTGCTATTTTTTCCCTTTTTAATTTCACCCTTTTACTCTTTTATTATTTACATCTGGAGGTTGTTCCCTTCTTTATGTCTTTCTCAACAGTTCCCCCAAACACTCCCTTCCTCACAGAGTTGCAAGGCATCATGGTCCTTAGTTCTCAGCAGGAGAACTCCACACTGTCTTCAAACAAATAATTACAGGGAAGGTTAGAGGTTCACTCAAAGGTCATTTCTTTGGATACTCGTCAGAATGTTTACATTAGTAAAAACGGGGTCCTCTCAAAAGGTTGTTCAATGGGGGATCCACAACAATGCAGAACATTAAAAAAGCACTCTGTGTGCTCACAGGTCTTTATAGAAGTGCTGAACTTGGAAATGCCACTCCAGTTTACATTTTCAACTAGTTACCATGGCATGGACTGGACGTTCACTAGCAGTTATGACGATGGCCTTTCTTTGCCCAGTTCTCCTAAATAAATAGGCAGAGAGGCCTCTGAAAGTTTTCACTAGATCTTCTTACAACAGGTCAGAGAGATTTTGCTTTTTTCGCTAGGGTTTCTCTGAACTGTTGTTCTCAAACAATGTTTGTGAACCATAGTGCTATATCTTGCCAGATTCCTGATTCTACCACATTCTTTCAAATCACACAGAATTTGTAAAACATATGGGTCCCAATTTTTCGGAACTCTCTTAACATACAACTCTTGCCAACTGCCAGCTCCCCTGATCCTAGGCTATCTTATGAACACCATAGATGTCATTATCAAAATTAACAGTTAATAAGCTGACTGTAAGAACACTTCAACACTCAAAAATTAAATTACTCCCACTGCACAGATGATCCATAGGCCACTCATAGAAAACACACCCAATGTACATAAAATGAAGCCATTTAATTATAGACTTACAAAAATCAAACTAAAAGTATTTTTTTTTATTTCTTTATGTGAAATTTCCAAATGTGGTCTTTCCCCCAAATTAGATGACATGAAAGTTTTTTCCACCTTCTCTGATATGTATTTTAAGATGAAGTTATTCAGTGTTCAAGCAATAAGCAGAATATCAAGTTTTGATCTACTTAAAATTTGAAGTCTAAATTGAAAATTGCCTGATCTTCCATCTTTCAAGGTCCAAGCTCCATTCATATGGAAAAATGCAACTCACTGGTTCAAAGACAAAAGACATCTTAAAAGGCTCAAAAAGGTTTCTTGGATATTAAATGGGTCTTACAAAATAACATTTTGATGAGTTAAGTGTAAATGAATCAGACACATATGGATTAAGTTATCCTTGAATTTCACACGGGTTTAAAAACTAAGGGGAAAAGAGGGTGTTGGCAAAAACATTTTGGACTTTGCCAAACCCAAAACATTTGAAAAATTGCTGAAGACATCCAACTAACCAAAATGCAGCAAGCTGCACCCAACTTTAATGAAAACCCCCACAAGTTATTTCCAATCCAAAGACTGTTAGGTTTTTCATCTGTATCTGATATTAAAAAATGCTCTAAATTGTAATGTCATCCCAGAATGATTTTGAAGTTGAGGACACATACTTTTCTATTGGTATAAACTATTTAACCCCAAATCACAAAGTCTTCTTAGATATTAAATAGTTCTTAAAAACATTCTGAGGTTTGTACACCTTGCATGTAAAATGTGCCACCTCTGATAAATGCCATAAATAAAATGTGCTAGTGAGCCTAACCCTTCTCCAGATTCCACTTAAAAAAATTCATTAGCCTCACTGTGACTTTGTAAGGGCTAGAGATAATTCCATTAGTGACTCCCTAGGGAATGAGTACCCTAAAATACACTACTTCCATTGATTTGTGTTGAACACAAAGTTAGTACACAGGCTCACGCAAAAGCTTTGGAGAGGATCTACTAAGACTATCTACTTTCTCACTAAATTTTATCAAAATAGAAAATGCATTAGTATGTGTGATCCTTAAAAATTATATACTTAGACGGTTAGCTTAAAAATAAACTTGATTACAGAAATAAATTCAATGACGTTCCAAGAATCATGAGGCCTTTTTGAGTCAACTTAGAGTGAATATATATCTGTGTATGTGTATGTGTGCACGCGTGTTTAGGCTAAGCCATGTCCGACTCTTTGTGACCCCATAGACTGTAGCCCACCAGGCTCCTCCATCCATGGGATTTCCAAGACAAGAATGCTGGAGCTGACTGACATTTCTTTCTTCAGGGGATCTTCCCAACCCAGGGATCAAACGATCAAACCTGTGTCTTCTGCCCTGGCAGATGGATTCTTTTATATATAAAAAGAATAAACCCAAGAGAGGAAAATATCATTGAAATCTCATCTTGTCTTTTTGGAGAGAGGTCTTCTGGAGACCTCTCCCACATCCCCACCTTAACCCCCCCACAAAAAAAGCCAAACTTTTCTGTCAAAGAAATCTGACCATGGTGATTTTCTTTTTAAAGTGTGTTCACTCCCAAGCATATTTCAGATTGATAGAAGTAGACTTGGGTATCTTTCCAGATTGTTGGTTGATTCCTTTTCCTTTCTTTTTCTCCATCTTTTTTAAATGGCTGACAAATCCCTCCTTCTGGTTCACTAACTTCATTCCCCACCTGGTAACCCATTCCTTTTGGCAGCATTCCTTTTGTTAGAAAGTGTAGGCCTCCATGGAGTCAGCTGGAAAGATGCCAGCCCTGAACCCTCCGAGGAGGCATCAAGAATCCCTGGATGCGAAGATTTTGCACGGATTGGTCTGGTCAGAGAAGCGGAGGTAGAAATGCTGAAGAGAGATCAGATCAATTTGGAAGAGGTATTGTCCAAATACCTTGGTGATTGGGGACCTTTTAAAAAATGAAAAACCTGTTTCTTCACTTTTCTCAGCCACAAAACTCATCAGAGAAGGTGCTTATTCACAAAGCTTGCTACTGGTTGGGATTTGCAACAGTGAAGTCTCAATCAGGACAAGTCCATTATTTTCTTCGACTTTTCTGAGTTCAAGAAGAAAGCATGTCTATCTCTGTGCTGTGCTTATGGCTAAGAGGAGGGTCTTCTCAGTGAGATATACTGAAAAGGTTGAATCAGTGAATTAAGCAGATTTAATACCTTTGAATGTGTACTCCAACACACAAATGACTGAGTCATGTCTCAAACCCGCATTTTTCATGGGTGGCCAGATAGTGGGTCTTTTCTCCCACACAATTGTGAGCAAAGTAAGGTAAACGAATGAGATTCATGGGTTATTTAGGGATACAGTTATGGTTCATAATCAATTTCCCAGAGTTACAGCTTGATTTTTAATTTGGTAGAGGTGAGATTGGTCTACTGGAGATGCAGGTTTGATCCCTGGGTTGAGAAGATCCCCTGGAGAAAGAAATGGCAACCCACTCTGGTATTCTTGCCTTTGAAATCCCATGGACAGAGGAGCCTGGTGGGCTATAGTCCATGGGGTTGCAAAGAGTCAGACACCACTTAGTGACTGACTACACACACAGATTAGTCTACAGCTCTCAAAACACCATGAACTAACACTTCTAAGTTTACAATATGAAAACACGGTATTAATCTGGACTCACACACCTTTTGTAGCTTTACGAATATGCCTTGAGTAGTGGAGTGTTTATGCTGACATGAAAAGCCCTGAGCAAAATGATCAAGTAGGTGATGCTTATCTTTCGACAGCTTTCTACTGTGGTTTCCCAAAATCATTTCATCTTAATTCTTCCTTCAAGATAGGAGGGCTCACATAGGTTCTTTACTAAAATACCCTACTTTAGGTAAACCCTTCTCAGATATTGTTCCATATTCCAGACTTCTCTGTAGAGCAAAGTGATGAAGAGCATAGGAACATATTTTCTGCCCCTTCCTTGCTGTGTCACCTTGGGCAAGTCTATGTAAACGTCCAAGATTCAGTTTGATTCCTATCTATAAGCTGGGGTGATAGCTGAGCCCAGATCATTTTGAGGATTAAGGAGGGTATTGCTTGTAACATCTTTGTGCCACAGTACCTGGCACATAGTAAAGGCTTGTTAAATGTTAACTTATACTCAAAATGTATCTATACAATGCCCCCTCCTAAAGAGCTCTGTTCTCTTACAGGTAATAATTAACACTTGGTGGGTTATCATAAAACAAAGCCAAGCTGATTGATAAGAGGATAATAATGTGCTGTACCCCTGAAGGTAGCACGTGTTCATGCCATGTAGGGTCTTCCCAGAGATTACAGCTAATCCAAGTATATAATGTCATGGTGGGGATTTTAGACACTGGAGTGGGTGTCTGCTGGGGGGCAGGATAGTGGGGTGAGCTATTTTGGAATCACTCTCTTAACAATTCTTTGGATCCTTGCAACTCGGTGCTCCATGGACCAACCATATAAACATCAACTCAAACTCATTAGACCTACAGAGATAAGTGGTCCCTACCCTGGCACTTCCCAGGTGGTGCTCGTGGTAAAGAACCCATCTGCCAGTCTCTGGGTTGGGAAGATCCCCTGCAGGAGGGCACGGCAACCCACTCCAATATTCTTGCCTGCAGAATCCCTCGGGCAGAGGAGCCTGGTGGCCTACAATCCATAGGGTTGCAAAGAGTCGGACACGACTGAAGCGACTTCACATGCACACACCTTGGCACTAATGAATCTGAGTCAATATTCTAAAATATTTCCAGGTGACACAAGCACATTTAAATTTGAGAATTCCTGCTCTAGGTCACATACCAAATACACGATCCAGTACTCTTACTAAGAACAGAAACTTGCAAAGGTCAAGTTTTAATCAAGAACCGGAGCTGTGAATATGCACACACTATTCTCTTTAGGTATCTCACATCTAAACAGTCCTTTAATCACTCGTTTTGGGCAACAAACAATTTAGAGTAATTTAATACATTTCATTCTGTCAGTGCCTCCGACTGGAAAATTTGGACTGATAAAGTGTTTTTGTGGAAACTGTTCTCTCTCAGGAATGGATAGCAGGGAAATGGTAGATTTCTATTTTTATTTCATGTAGCTCTGCACTGTTTAAGTTTTTAATAATAAGCTTGACTGTTTTTAATAACTTAAAAAATCTTTAGAATGACCTGGAGAATTTGGCATCCTATTCGACTCAGGCTTACATGGCCAATAGTAGAGACTTTTTAATAAAAGTATTTGAGAAATTCCTTGAAGATAGGGAATTATCTTTTATTTTCTTTATAATACTGAGGAACAATAAACACTATTCCATAAGGATAATCACACTCAATAACAAAACATCCCAGCAGGTTATGATTGTGAAGCACTGTTACTCTCCCAGAACACCATCAGATTATTCATATGTGGCTATTTATCATGCACTATAAAAGTGATCTTTCAAAACTACTTGAAAGCAAAGGAGGAGGAAATACGCAAACTTCCTTAGCTATTCATATCTAGAATATATCCTCTTAAAGATAAAATACTAAGTCAATAGACATAAGTTGTAATGTATTACCTCATTCTGTACATGATTTATTGCAGATGGAAATCAACTAGAAACTGAATTACTTTGAAAGTTTTACTACTGACATTAAAATTCCAGATCTGTATACCTATACTCCTAATAGTGCTTCTGAAAACAATTCTTTGCAGACACGGAAGATACATCTATAACTTTATTCAGTTCTATCAGCATAAAAAAACTGGAGTAATCATCTTCAAAATTTCCAATTATGAAGTCCCTGTTCATCTATCTGAACCTTATTGCCTGACTGGGCTTCGAAAAAATCAACCAGTCACTTGACAATCAGTTACACACATTTTAGCTGGTTCTCATCATGTTCCTAGCCACTTACTAATTCGTGCTAACAGGAGGAGATCCTTACAAATCTAGCATTTCTTTAGCTTTCAAGACCCCCTTTGATTGGAGTATTAATTCTCTATCCTACTTCTCAGTGGAAGCCACCTGAGCATTAACTTGCCAAAAATATACCAAGCTGTTTAGCAATTATGTATCAGCTATGTTTGAGGAGATCAAGGTGCACTCACATGCCCTATGCTATGGATATCTCTCTGATTAGCTTGTCATCTGCTCGGAAGAAGATGTAGGCGGAATCTCCCATACAGTCTAGCAGGCCAGCTGTTAGCTGCCTGTCAAGCCCTCAAGTGGACAAGTAGTCCAGAAGCAAAAATGTCACTCCTTTGATCTGGCAAGGAGCAGCTGCTGATTTATAGAGTAGGACTTTGTTCTTCCGTTCTATTTTACTTTCTTTCCTAAGGCAGAACCACAAAATCCAGGAGAAAAAAAAAGTGCCGTTCCCAGCAACATCAACAAGCTCTGACAACTGCAACAGGGTTTTTCTTGGCCCGAACAAAGCTCTCAGGCATCTCCTTTGACGCTCACCTTTCCCCCCCTCCCCCCTCCCCACCATTTTTTGCAATGCGGTAGTTATTGTTTAATTCAGCTTCTGTAAATGGAATGGACTGTGGCCAGCAAGCCTGGGGCATAAACACACCTGTATGAAAGGAGCCTTATTGTAGCAACCATCCACAAGCAAGCTCACATGAACCACGTTCCTGAGTTCAGAAAGAATGCTCCATTTTTCCTGACAGCAAATTTTACCCTAGGTGAGCTTCTACTTTTGTTGCCACCAACCTATGATGACCACATGTGAACTGTTTCCTCTTCAATGGCATTACACTCTTTAAATCCAAGAGAAAAAGGGATTCACTTTTTTAAATCTGTGAGCAAACAGATCCATCAAAAATGTTTATTCGCTGTCTACAATATCAATCATTAAGCCTTGAATTAAACAACATCCAGAAAGGCTTTTGCAAATGCAGTATCAAAGATGCCATAATGTTGACTTCGTTACCACTGATTTATACTGACACAGGCTTCCCTGAGTAATATATAAGGAAAAAAAATCAACAACAAAATCTCCATAAGCCATATGCATCGCCTTGCTAAGAATTAAACTGGTTTCAGATGCACGATCCTGTTCTTAGTGGATACATCTGTCATGTCAGAGATGCCCTGTCAACCAAGTGGGACAGGAAACAATGTGGCCTTGAGATAAGCTGTGAGAAGTCAGTAATCATATGCAAGTATGTATGTGTACATGTGTGTATACACATACATGTATGTGTATGTATGTACACACATACACATATCAGGCAATAAACTGCAGAGATTAACACCTGGCTAAGTTTTCTGTGTGGCTGCTGGAAGGAAGGGTAAAAAGGGTTATCAACTCGAGGATATGTAGACATATACCCACATAGGTCATAGACAGAAATTTTGCGGGTGGCAGGAATGCTGAAAATGAAGGAGAAAAGAATGGCTGTTTAAACATCTTTTTTTGCCATCAAGCCATGTTCTAGTGTTTGTTCTCTTCTCCCCTTTCTCACTTTCACCAGGATGAACGGACTTTTTTCAAAACCTCATTCCTTGCTCTACCCTATGTTCCCCTTTGGTCAATCAACAGTTACTCAGGACAAACCTCTTCAGTGTTTAGAGGATCATCCTAGTAGAGTTTTCTCTGGGACTGCATACAGGTCCCAGAGTTGGGGGGTGGTGGGAAGATAGAGGATAGGAAGGGCAGGAAGGTATAAAGAAGCAGGGATTCCATATGGCCTATTTTCATCCTTTTTCAATTCTAAACAATTTAGAATGAATAATTTTTAAGGTCCACAGTAACCTATACATGCATCACACACTGATAACTTCTACGCACTGTATCTAACAAAAGACAAGTTTAATGACAAAATATCACAAGGTCATATATAATAATAACTTATATATAATGTGAACATATATCATTATATGACTCTCTCTACGTCCACATATATACTTAAAATTTTGAAAATGCAACTTATGCCTTTAAAGAATTTTACTCTTCACAACTACAGTAACAAATCAAAGAGCACAATTTGAGAATACATCATAATCCTAAATAAACATGGTCCACACTCAGTAAATAAGTGTGATGGGGTCAAAAGAGAAGTCAGAAGTCAAGTTCATCATCACCTTCTTGGAGGAGGGAAGTTGGACCAGATTAAAATAGTATAGATTATTGAGAAAGAAGGAAATAAGGGAATGGTGTGTGTGAAGACATTGAAGTAGACTAAGGCCCAATGTGTGCAAGGGAGGGTGCAGGCACTGAATTCTGACAGGCTCCTGGTTTTGGTCTGGAAAACACAACCACAGTTAATATACAAGCTAGGGGAGGCACCTTTATTTTTTCAGCTTTATTGAGATACAACTGATATATAACATTGTATAAGTCTGACATCAAGACTGCTTGGAGAAATATCAACAATGTCAGATATCCAGATGATACCACTTTAATAGCAGAGAAGGAAGAGAAACTAAAGAGCCTCTTGATGAGCGTGAAAGAGGAGAATGAAAAAGCTGGCTTAAAACGCAGCATTTAAAAACTAAGATCATGTCATCCAGTTCCATCATCATGGCAAGTAGATGGGGGAAAAGTGGAAATAGTGACTTGGGCTCCAAAAATCACTGTGGATGGTGACTACAGCCATGAAATTAAAAGACACTTGCTCCTTGGAAGAAAAGCTAGACAGCATATTAAAAAACAGAGACATCAGTTTGCCACCAAAGGTCTGACACAGTCAAACCTTCCCTGACATAGACAAAGCTATTGTTTTTCCAGTAGTCATGTGTGAATATGGGAGTTGGACCATATAAAGAAGGCTGAACACCAAAGAATTAATGATTTCAAACTGCAGTGCTGGAGAAGACTCTTGAGAGTCCCTTGGATAGCAAGGAGATCAAACCAGTCAATCCTAAAGGAAATCAACAATGAATATTCACTGGAAGGACTGATCCTGAAGCTCCAATACTTTGGCCACCTGATGCAAATAGCTGACTCATTGGAAAAGATCCTGATACCAGGAAAGATTGGGGGCAGGAGGAGAAGGGGGTGACAGAGGATGAGATAATTGGATGGCATCACTGAGTCAACGGACGAGTCTGAGCAAACTGCAGGAGATAGTGAAAGACAGGGAACCCTGGCATGCTGCAGTTCATGGGGTCACAAAGAGTTGGACACAACTGAGCGACTGAACAAGTCTGACATGTGATATTGTATAAACTTAAGGTAGTGTTGATTTGACACATTCATATTACAAAATGATTATCTGACACCTCCATCACATCACATAATTACCACTTCTTTTTCACCACAAGAACATTTAAGATCTATTCTCTTAGCAACTTTCAAATACATAAGACTGTTAATTATCATCACCTGGCTGTGCACTGGACTTCTAGAACTTTCTCATCCTGAAGCTAGAAGTTTGTATCCTTTGACCAATATTTCCCTATTTCCCCCACCCAGGTGGAAGTTCTTGAGTAACAAACTGAACCTCTGAAATTCCTAAAGAGTAGAATGATAGATAAAATATGGTGCTTGAGGAAGATCTATTCTAAGGGCTACATATGAGCTGATGAGAAGCAAGAAGCTAAATGGTAGAAAGCTGTTATATTCCAAGCAGAAGAGGGAAATGTATACTCAGACTAAATTGGTAGAAATACAAAAGAAGTGGGACCTGTGGCTTGGAGAACTGCTGATGAATTGTGTTTAGATGGCAAAGAAGAGATACAAATAGAAGTGCTATTATAAGAGGATAAACTTGAGAATCTATGTCTGGTATGCTATAGTATTCATTTGATAAAAATTGGAAATTTCAGAGGAATTCCTACTTGTTATGGTAAGGGGGCACAAACTCAATTTTCTAAAAGTTACCTTCGAGTTGACAGTGGGACTTTCAGGCTGAGAAACTAGGCAGGCCACTCAAGATAAAGGACAAAAAGAGAGTGAACGGTTGGAAAGAAGCGACTTTAACTTCAAAACCCTCTCGTCTCTTCAAAACTCCAAAACTAGATGAATATTTCAGACTGCGGCAACAAGTATAATAAAGTACCTGCAGGCATACTAAGTCACTTCAGTCGTGTCTGACTCCTTGTGACTCTATGAATCATAGCCCTCCAGGCTCCTCTATCCATGGGATTCTCCAGGCAAGCATACTGGACTGGGTTGTCACACCGTCCTCCAGGGGATCTTCCCAGTGCAGGGATGGAACCCCAGTCTCTTATGTCTCCTGCATTGACAGGCGGGTTCTTTACTGCTAGCACTACCTGGGAAGCCCAATCAACTGCCTGACTAGTTCCAAAAAATTACTTCTTCTTCCTACATCCTCCAGACTTTATGAAGTCCATTATCTAACAATGTCTGGTCAATTGTTAATTAATTGTCAGTAAAAGCCTTTATTTCTATTAGGTCCAGCTTGCTGGTTTTTCTTTTAATTCTGAGATAATCTGTGTAATTGGAAGCTGATGGTAATATGTCCCTGGCACACTGTGTACACTTCATACTTGGTGGAATTCACAAAAAAGTTTTAAAAATCTGATGGGGGGTTCATGTTTGGGAACACATGTAAGAATTGAAGATTTTAAAATTAAAAAATAAATAAATAAATAAATAAATAAATAAATAAAAATCCCCTAAAAAAAAAAAAAAAAAAATCTGAAATAGGAAAAATATACAGAAGATGGTGTTTTTAAGCAAGAGTGGTAAGACAATCAAGGGTGGGTTTTCTCCAGGTGGTGACAACAATTTAGAAGAGAATTGATAGTACAAAGTGTTACACTGAAAAGGGACTCCATTAAGTGTGATGGCTTCCAAATTGTGTCCTCCTTTCAAACCATATTTTTCTTTTTAAATGGGCTTTTAAAGTGAAAAATATAGCACTTCACCCAAAACGGTGTGGAAACAAATGGTTCTCAAGTCTCTATTCTTCAACTCAGGCCAAACCACACCAACACCAACAATCTAAAGCCACTTGGTGTTTGGCAGGAAGGGGCTTGCATGAGAATGTCCCCATGGGCCTTTCATTTGTCTGTAGGGCTCCTTTTTCTAAAGCAGCAGGGGAGACCTCAGAGACCAGCATGGCATGCCAGGAGTGTTTGTAAGGGCCAGCCTCTTATCCCTCTTCCAACTCTCCTGCTGGTTTAAAAGAAAGAATGTGGCAGAAGACACATTTGGAAGGTGGCAACATTCTTAGGGCCCTTTATCAATACTACTGCTTTCTTTAAATTGTAGCTTGGTCTCTTGTTTGAGAGGCTGAGATTTTAGCACTTTTAAAGGGAACCATAAGTGAGAAATCTCCTAGGTGTTAAGCTTTAGAGTGGCTCCAGCCCAAAATCCAAAAAAAAAAAAAAAAAGAGAGATTAAAACACAGAAAGTCAAGTAATATTAAAAGAAAGATATAACAAAGTATTATAAATATGTATATAAGGTACAGTTTTCCTGTTTAAAACATGTTATTTAACCAGTTTCTACTGGCATCTAGTCCAGGTGCCAAAGGGGGGAAAAAATCAAAGATTTGGAAAATTTCAAAGTCACTTTAAATAAACTATATTTCTAATAGCTATACATCTAACAATAATTTTTAAAAATATATTATGAAAACATATCCCATGATGTCAAGAGGCAAAAAAAAAATCTTTTCATAAATACATGACTTAATAATGTCCTCACATTTATGATGACCAGACATCAAAGACCAAATTCCAGATAAAATTTCTTGACTCCCTTTCCTTATAACAAATTAAACATCTTTTTACTTTGATTTGCAGCTGGGTAGCATTCTGTATCTTCTTCAGAGATGCTATATACAGTCTTCCCAATGTGACGGTATTACTACCCACAAAATTTTTAGCATCATCCCGTAATCATAAAAGACATAAAATATATCTTTATAAATCACAAGAGACTTAGCAAACCAGCAGTTATGCCACATCTGCTTTAGTCCTTAAATATTTTAGCTTTAGAGGGTTAGTTAGTGGATTTCTTTCCCTCGAATTGCAGAGAAATAAAGACATCAACCTTTGATTCCTGTATTCCACACTCAGCTACAGTCACCAACAGACAGAGAAGCAAACACCGTGTACTGCAATTTGAAAGGAATTTTTTGCATATTCACATCTCATACTTATCAGAATTCCCTAAAGTGGCCTAACTATTAGAAATAGAAATGATAGCATTTGAATTTTCTCCATTTTCACAGTAAAGATAAAGCAACATAAAATAATTTAATTTAGAAATTGGTTTAACTGCTATACAGTTATGTACATATAAACAAAAAGACAATTAATACGTATAAAGTTAATATGCCAACTACCTAGGAACATACTATTTCTTCTGTCTTTGGGGCCTTTCTCTCATGGCTGTCTGGTAAACACACCGTCAATATTCTTATCAGAGAATATCTTTTTGAGGTAACTTCCCAGATTCCATAGTTTGAGTAAGAAGCACTTCTTCAGTCAGTTGCACCTAGTTCAGAGATCCATCTCAGCATCTATTCAATACTAAAATCATAATGTATATATCTAGCTTATCACCAGGTAGTCTCAGAGGCCAGGGCCACATCTTAATTCTACGTTATTGAAAGCATGTCAAACATACAGTACATCTTCAGTAAAATGTATGGTGAAGTGCTAACCAAATGACAATGAAAATAGGGTTCCTGTGTCTTGGAAATAATGTCAAATTGAGAATGGAAGAGCCCAGAGGAATTTTCTGTCCTCATTTTGCAAGTGGCTGAATAGCTGAAGCCCGGATGAAATGACAGCATATTAAAAAGCAGAGACATTACTTTGTCCACAAAGGTCCGTCTAGTCAAGGCTGTGGTTTTTCCAGTGGTCATGAATGGATGTGAAAGTTGGACGTTAAAGAAAGCTGGTGCTGAAGAATTGATGCTTTTGAACTGTGGTGCTGGAAAAGATTCTTGAGAGTCCCTTGGACTGCAAGGAGATCCAACTAGTCCACCCTAAAGGAGATCAGTTCTGGGTGTTCATTGGTAGGACTGATGCTGAAGCTGAAACTCCAATACTTTGGCCACCTGATGCGAAGAGCTGACTCATTTGAAAAGACCCTGATGCTGGGAAAGATTGAGGGCAGGAGAAGGGGACGACAGAGGATGAGATGGTTGGATGGCATCACCAACTCAATGGACATGGGTTTGGGTGGACTCTGGGAGTTGGTGATGGACAGGGAAGCCTGGTGTGCTGCAGTTCATGGGGTCGCAAAGAGTTGGACACAACTGAGCGACTGAACTGAACTGAACTGATGAAATGATTTTTTCCCAGAATGGGGCAGAGCTAAGGTGGGAAATAACTCTGGCGTCCTGTCTCTGGGTAGTGATGTTTGCACTCAGAAACAACTAAAGATACAGACTAGAGGCATTAGTTTAAAGATGTGACTGTATCTGGCTTTACAGATGCCAGGCAAATCTTGTGTACAGTGGTGAAGGAAGAGAAGGACTTGACTTGGCAGAAAGTGGGCATCAGACTTTTCTAAGCTGCGTAACACTGAATGATAAGTCCAGTTGCTGGAGAGGGGAGAATAAGCTGGGAATAATGGGAACTGAGCTCAATGGAATATTATGGTGTGCGTGTGTTTTGGGATAGATGAATAATAAGTAGAAACTGAAGAAAGAGAAAGGAAAGAAGAATAGAAAACTTTCTTAAAAATTTTTTTTTCCCCAGATTGTACTCTGAAGGACACTGGTGTCAATGTTTCGATGTTTCTCCAAAACAAAGATGGTAAGTCAAAGCCTGGTAGGGAGCAGCACTAAATGAAACAAAGAAAGTCAAAGTGTTAGTTGCTCAGTGGTGTCCAGCTCTTGCAACCCCATGGACTGTAGCCTATCGGGCTCCTCTGTCCATGGGCTTTCCCAGGGAAGAATACTGGAGTGAGTTGCCATTCCCTTCTCCAAGGATCTTCCCAACCCAGGGATTGAATCTGCGTCTCCCACATTGTAGACAGATTATTTACCTCCTGAGCCACCAGGAAAGCCCAAACATATATTATGAATCTCTAAGAAGGCATGATAGTACAAATCAAACTTGGCTTCAGTTATTAAGATTTTGAGGGGCACTACGCTATGATTTTTCCAGTAGTCATGTATGGATATGAGAGTTGGACTCTAAAGAAAGCTGAGCACCGAAGAATTGATGCTTTTGAACTGCGGTGTTGGAGAAGACTCTTGAGAGTCCCTTGGACTGCAAGGAGATCCAACCAGTCCATTCTGAAGGAGATCAGCCCTGGATATTCTTTGGAAGGATTGATGCTAAATCAATCAATCCAGTACTCTGGCCACCTCATGTGAAGAGTTGACACACTGGAAAAGACTCTGACGCTGGGAGGGATTGGGGGCAGGAGGAGAAGGGGACAACAGAGGATGAGGTGGCTGGATGGCATCACCAACTTGATGGATGTGAGTTTGAGTGAACTCTGGGAGTTGGTGATGGACAGGGAGGCCTGGCGTGCTGCAGTTCATGGGGTTGCAAAGAGCCGGACATGACTGAGCAAATGAACTGAACTGAGGGCTCCAAGGATTTGAAAAAATTAAGGAGTATTTTTTTAACCAAAATTGTGTTTTTAAATCATTTATGAATTTGAAAATAGGATTTCCATGTTCCCACTTCCCCAAGTCAGACTCAAAGATAGAGAACCATTTATAGGGCTCTTGTTTTATATCTTGTGCTTGATTAGTCCCTCAGTCATGTCCAGCTCTTTGCGACTCCATGGACTCCAGCTCCATGGATGGGCTCTTTTGTCCTTGGAATTTTCCAGCAAGAATACTGGAGTGGATTGCCATTTCCTACTCCAAGGGATCTTCCCAACCCAGGGATCAAACCCACGTCTTTTGAGTCTCCTGCATTGGCTGGTGGATTCTTTACTACTGTGCTTTCTGGGAAGCCTGTTTTCTATCTTACCTGTTCATAACACCCCCTCCCAAGATTATTATAAAACCTGACTACTCCATTGCCCTTGGACCCCTAAAAATATTCAGGCTGAGAATGTTCTTTGAATTTCTCTATCTCAAATATAGTTTGATCATTAGGAGATGATGCTAGGCTAGGATGTTTGCTCTAATTTTCCCCTTTTCCTACTTTTCTCGTATTTTCTTGCTCAATGAAATATTATAAAAAGCAACAACTATTATTGGGTATTTTGCTATGTGTACCTAAAATTTCTGCTTCAAAAATGATTCAGAAACTGAAGACTAATCTTAAAACTAGGAGGTTTTTTTTTTTTGGCAACACCCTCTGCATCTTTCATTAATGAGAACTAAAACTTGGGCTGTGGCCATCTAACTTGAGCATGTCGACTACATGTGTTAGAGACTTCTGCATACGGAGGGTGGAAGATGGGGAGGAGAGAGACAGAGTCAGAGACAAGGCGGCGGGGGGAGCAGGACGTTAAGGAAAGACAGAAATGAGAAGGGAGGAGAGACAGGAAAAGAAGGGCTGCTTTGGGTAAAGCACCTCAATGCACATGCAATGCTCCATCCTCCTCTCCCCTCCCACCCCGCCCCGCCCCACCAATTCTACTTTTTTGTTTACAGAGTGTACAAGTACAAAATCAGCTTTTACTTAGAACTGTGTTAAACACCACCTGCCTGCCCTCTGAACCTCGCTGTCTCAGGAAGAGGTCAGCCCGGTGAAGGGCTCCACTTCTATAAGCAATCCTGTCATTCAGGCTAACAGCAGTGATTCACTCACAGGAGGCAAAAATGACTCAATTGTTGGGCTTATTGACTCCAGGGAGCACAGCTACTCTATCATTACCATGGAGTGCAAACACCCTGAGCTCTGTGTTGGTCCACTTAAAATTACTATTTGCTGTGAAGGATTGGCAAAGCAATTCTTAAAATGATGGGGGTGAAAGTCAGGCGAGCGCCATTATGGGCTTTTCCTTCCGTTTAAGCAGAAGTAAGCAGTACAGGACTCGTTCTGAGACTGACCCACTTATTTAACCTTTTGTTCACTTTGCTGTATTAACATATATTAACTGACTATATAAGCCCTGGGGGGGATTACCTCATGACCAAATTACGGTCCCATTTTCATGGGTAACCTCTCCTTGGGTGGAAATTAAACCCCAACATAAATACATTGTCAGTCCATACAGAATTGAGGAGAGATGCCCACAAACAAATGCCGAACGCCCGTCCGGCAAAGACCACAGCAACCACGGAGAGGTTTGGTAAATTAGACGCTAGAGGAACTATTTGAAAAACCAAATAAATTTAATTAAATAAGTTACAAAGTTATTTTCCCGTCTCTTATCTACTCCCCTTGGTTAATATCCATGACATACTGATGTTGCATAATTGCTCTTATGGAATGCTGCAGCTCTGAGCCATAATGAGCTGCCTTTGCACAAAGGCAGCAAAAGTGGTTTCCCTACAGAGTTATCTTCTCAATTATTTATACTTGCAACACTTTCACATAATGGCAGTTTTAAAATCAAACAAACAAAGCAAACCGTACAAGAAAGGAAGGAGACTAGAAGGTGCAGGGACCTTTTCTTTCCTTTTTGAACACCAGAAAGGAGAGACAGGCCACAGCGACTCAGCTGAATTTGGTTTCTTGAAAAGTCTCAGGGGCCCTGCAACCAGATGACATCAAAGCATTTGAGATTGCCACCTAGGTGAGGGATTAGAAACACTCTGCATACCTGCCTTGCTTTTAATCTGTCATATCCAAATATATAAAAGAATGCAAACTTAATTTTTGCCTTTTACAAGTTGGCCTTGAAAATTCTTAATCAGAAAACTTGACCCCCTACTCTCCATTCCTGGGGAAAAAAAAAGGTGCTAAACTGTCAAAATGATGTCAATGTAAACAGAAAATGGCTGTGTGTGTCATAGTGGTCCCCCAGGCAGCGGAGGGGATGGCCAGTTTTTATGGTGCTTATTTCCACTGTCCATACCTGCCTTTGGTTAATCAGTCAAAAACTTACATACAAAAAAGCTACTTTACAGTTCTACTATATACAGATATACAAAATAAGATAAAGGGTGTATTTAAACATTATGGAAAAACTATTATAATATTTAATTTTGGAAAATCTTTGATATGAAGTGTTACCACTGCTATAAAGTTTCAGTTTACTTTGTTCTTAGCACTTAGCTTAGTCAACCATTCAGAGTAGGTACTCAATAGGCATTAGCCTGGTTATATTTCCAAGTTAATCTATAGATGTGCTTGAAGAGCTTGTATTTTAAGAAATTAAAAGTCAACTTTTGACCAGACATACATTTTGGATTTGCACAAAAATTTACATTTTAAGATTCTCCATTAAACAGGCAAAGATTCCAGCCTTTAGGAGGTAGTTACTACCTTCATTTGAAGAGACATTCCTCATCATATAATGGCCAGTCATACATCTGTGATTCAAGATATTTCCCATCAGCACCAGTGAGATACAACTTTTATATCAGCTATCAGCTAGATCCAAAGAACAAACTCTTAAAG
Source organism: Budorcas taxicolor (assembly GCF_023091745.1). Taxonomy (NCBI): domain Eukaryota; kingdom Metazoa; phylum Chordata; class Mammalia; order Artiodactyla; family Bovidae; genus Budorcas; species Budorcas taxicolor. The sequence goes on from NC_068919.1 coordinate 31,088,148, forward strand.
AAACTATTTCCTTAAACTCCCACAGAGAAAGATTATAAAGACACCATAAAAATAACAATTTTAAAAACCTCAAAATTTGTTTCTTGCAATTTGCTAATATGCACACACTGAATTTACAAACACACACACACACACACACACATATTTGCTTTTCATTAATATACCTTACATACCTTGTGACTTTAAATCTCTTCTTTTTACACAGTTTTAAAAAATTAAGGTATTTTCCCCCTCAAACACACAGGTACTACTCTGAAAGGTTAGAAAGAAAAAAAAAAATACACCCTGCTGAAAGGAAATTAAACCATTATCCATAACCCACCAGAGGACAGGCTGTGGGTTAGGTTGTCAGAGGGAAGGAGTTGGGGCTAAGTGGGGATCCACCATCTTGTTTCGGTCCACCCCTAGGAATCTAATGAACCAAATATCACATTGTAGCCACTCGCTGCTTCTTACAACTCCTCTTAGCCAGGGAAAGCTAAGGAGGAACCATATTTTCTGGCTACCTTTCGTTCTGCCACCCTTACCTTTAGTGTCAAACTGTTTACTGGTGTGGTGGAAGCTGAAAGATTGTAGGCCCAATTCTACTCCTCAATATAAAACTACAGTCTATTATTTGGGCTTCTAGTAGCACTAGACACCTTAAACACTGAAAAAATTTTCTTTCTAGGTGAGTGCATGTGTGCTTATGGACTGGATTTGTCCATAAGCAAAGGGTAATATATGGAGAATGCAGGTAATGGTGAGAAAACTCTCGAGCCAGAAGATTAAAAACAGGATCCTGGTATAGACAAATATAAATCTGAGTAAACTTTGATGTAAGTCTTCCCTGGTGGCTCAGACAGTAAAGAATCTGCCTGCAATGCAGAAGACCCGGGTTCAGTCTCTGGGTCAGGAAGATCCCCTGGAGAAGGGAATGGCCTCCCACTTCAGTATTCTAGCCTGGAGAATGCCATGGACAGAGAAGCCTGGTAGGCTACAGTCCACGGGGTCACAAAATGTCAAACATGACTGAGCAACTAACACTTTCAAACTTTGATGTACTGCAAGTATGTCCGATATTATGCATAACATAAATTGGGAAAGGTATACCTCAAGGCTGTATATTGTCACCCTGCTTATTTAACTTATATGTAGAGTACATCATGTGAAATGCCAGGCAGGATGAAGCACAAGCTGGAATCAAGTTTGCAGGGAGAAATATCAACCTTAGATAAGCAGATGACACCACCCTTATGACAGAAAGTGAAGAGGAACTAAAGAGCCTCTTGATGAAAGTGAAAGAGAAGAGTGAAAAAGTTGGCTTAAAGCTCAACATTCAGAAAACGAAGATCATGGCATCCAGTCCCGTCACTTCATGGCAAATAGATGGGGAAAAAATGGAAACAGTGAGAGACTTCATTTTCTTGGGCTCCAAAATCACTGCAGATGGTGACTGCAGTCATGAAATTAAGACGCTTGCTCCTTGGAAGAAAAGTTATGACTAACCTAGACAGCGTATTAAAAAGCAGAAATATTACTTTGCCAAGAAAATTCTGTCCAGTCAAAGCTATGGTTTTTCCAGCAGTCATGTATGGATGTGAGAGTTATAAAGAAAGCTGAGCCCCAAAGAATTGATGCTTTTGAACTGTGGTGATGGAGAAGACTCTTGAGAGCCCCTTGGACTGCAAGGAGATCCAACCAGTCCATCCTAAAGGAGATCAGTCCTGGGTGTTCATTGGAAGGATTGTTGCTGAACTGAAGCCCCAATACTTTGGCCACCTAATGCAAAGAACTGACTCATTGGAAAAGACCCTGATGTTAGGAAAGACTGAAGGCAGGAGGAAAAGGGGACAACAGAGAATGAGATGGCTGGATGGCATCACTGACTCAATGGACATGAGTCTGAGCAAGCTCAGGGAGTTGGTGAGGAAAGGGAAGCCTGGCATGCTGAAGTCCATGGGGTCGCAAAGAGTTGGACATGACTGAATGACTGAACTGACTGATGCAGAACACATTTTTCAAAGACACTGATGCAATAACTAATATTTAATTAATCATTACATGAAAGATTAGTTAAATGTTGTGGCCCAGTTTTGGGGTTTTCAAATATGGGTAAGTTCTGAAGTCTCAGATTCTATGAATGGACTCTAGTTCATCTGAAAAGCACACCTTCTGGCAGTTAAAAGCAATTTAAAGGTCAGTAGATTGTGGGCGGAAGTGAATTGGCTTGGAGAGCAAAACCAACAGCACTGGGGCGAGAGGGTGTGACTTTCATCCCTGTAAAAGCTCCCACTGATGGGAACAGAAGCTGCTATCAGTGGCTTGAGGGCAGTAATATTATAAGGCCCTCAATTCCCAAACGTGATAGATTCATAAGAAATTTTAACCTCGATTTTTTCCAGCTTTCCTCAACCACAGTAACAGACTCTCTCTTAGTACAGCAGCCAATTAACCAAGCATTAAAAAAAAAAACCCACAAATCTATATCAATAGCTTTGCACACAAAAAGAAAGATGTGTGAAGTAAACACTTAATCATTGTTGTAAATGATCTGATCCAGGATGTCTAAGAGCCAAGGAAGTTGAAACAGACTACGGCTGAAAAGACTAATTAAAAAAAAAAAATCAGAAGAAATAGCATATTTCTCTCTTTTCCTGTAAGCATCTGATACATTTGCTTTTACACTGTAGTTTGTAGTAACAGGCCTTGAGCTTACCTTTGACTAGTGGCAGATCTGATAAGAGCCTTTGTGCTCAGTGGTGTCTGACTCTTTGCAACCCTATGGACTGTAGCCTGCTAGGCTTCTCTGTCCATGGGATTTTCCAGGCAAGAATTCTGGAGTGGCTTGGCATTCTCTTCTTCCAGGGGATCTTCCCTACCTAGGGATCGAACCCATCTCCTGTGTCTCCTGCACTGGCAGGCATATTCTTTACCACTGAGCCACTTGGGAAGCCCTGATCTGATAAGGGATTGGCACAAATATGCTAAACCTGGTTTTACAAATTGTTTTGCAACTTCTCTTCCCAGATAAACATAACCCGAGTACAACTTCTGAGAGGAAAAAAAAAAAAAGTTGTGTTTACTTGTCCTGTGCTTAAGGATTTTTTTCTTCTACATGTTCCCTCAGGATGCTGGCTTGCAACCTAGAAAAAGCTTGGATTTCAGTTTCAGTCTCCAAGGTATTCTACTGTTCAGCTAGGCTGTGAGCTAGGAGGGAAGCTCTCTACCTTGCTGATTTAATTAACGGGATTCTTTTCATTATTATGGGGATTTAGCTTCTTCTTGCCTTCAGTGTTTGGGAAACACTGATTTATGTTTTATATTTTGAAGGAAAATTTATTGCTCTTTGACAGCTGAAGCCTGGTCAATTCCTGGCATCGAAGGGACCCCAGGGAGGTGTCACAGTTGCCCTGCCCTGCCCACCTACACGCTGTCATCTCAAGGGCAACCCTCCAGAAGTGAGAAGAACCATCAGCTGTTCCCTACCCATCCCACTCTTCCTCCCTCGGATAATTACACCAGCAGGGGTTGGCCTGTTCCCATTTGTGAACGGTGGTATTTGTAGGTTGATCAGTAAGTGTGAATCACCAATTCGTTTATGTGAAGCAAACAGTCCATGAATCTCTGGACTGGATCTAATCTCTTGATTAAATGGAGTTCACTGAATTAAGTGGTAGACTGTGCTGTACTTCTTATGAAGACCATGACTGAAGCCAAAGTCAGGATAAATTTTAAATATGACAATATATATTTATTAAATATGAAAATATATTTGAAGTTAGTGCTATAGAAAATCTGACAGGGAGAGTCATCATGATCCTACTGGGTTGTTGCTCTCCTAAACTACACAGTTCACTGAATTTTGACTTGAGGAAAAGTCAAACATTTAGTGAAAACTCTGGAAAACTCATAGCAAATTTATATTTTAGGCAAAAAGTGTCAAGTATCAGTTAATGCCCATAATTTGAGTATAATCAAAGTCTCCTTTCCTAAGAGGGCTTCATAATTCACCTTCACTCCTATGATTATAATTAATATTTATTGAGCACTATACTGAGCGTGTACAGGTATCCTCTTAACTCTCACAAAAACCTATTGAAACAGGTACCCTTATCAGCATTCCCATTTTATGGTTAGGAAGTTGAGACTTGGCAAAATCTAATGATATGCCTAAATGTCCTCCGGATGGCTTGATGGTAAAGAATCTGCCTACCAAGCAGGAGACATGGGAGATGTGGGTTCGATCCGTGGGTTGGGAAGATCCTCTGGAGAAGGAAATGGCAATCCACTCCAGTATCCTTGCCTGGGAAATCCCATGGACAGAGGAGCCTGGTGGGCTACAGTCCACAGGGTTTCAAAAGAGTTGGTCATGACTAAGTGACTGAGCATGCACTCAATAATATGCATAAGGTCACACTATTAGTAAGTGGCATAGGTGGGGCTCATATCCAGTCCTTGACTTAGTATGCTCTACATGGACATGTAGCTACCTCCAGGGTGTATATTCCGACAGTGATAAGAAGGTATTAGGGCCTGAACTGTGTTCTCCCTCCCTAAATTTATATGTTAAACTCCCAATCCCCAGTACCTCAGAATGTAACTGCATTTGAGATAAGGTATTTAAAGAGGTGAGCTAAAATGAAGCCATTAGGGTGGGACTCAAAACCAGTATGATGCATGTCCTTATAAAGAACAAGAAGAGACACCAGGAATGTAGGTGTTCCAAGGAAAAACCACATGAAGACACAATGAGAAGGAGGCCTCAGCCAGCCAAGGAGAGAGGCCCCTGAAGAAATCAAACCTGACAACACCTTGGTCTTGGATTTCCAGGCTCCAGAATTGTTAGAAAATACATTTCTATAGTTTGAGCCACGTAGTCTGCGGAACTTTGTTAGGGTGGCCCTGGGAAACTAATGCAGAAGGTAACAAGGAAATAAGAGCAGGAAGAAAAGCAGAAACCACAGTTTTATTTGAAAAGATGGTCATTTCTCTATAACCGCTGGAGACCATACCCTTGGAGGCATTAGCTCCTGTCAATCTTCCATACACACTATGATGAGCTTTTTTTTCTAAATTTATTTTTGGCTGTGCTGGGTCTTTGTTGCTGAATGCAGGCACGGGCTTTCTCTTGTTGCAGAGAGATGGGGCTACTCTTGACTGCGGTGCATGGGCTTCTCACTGCAGTGGTTTCTCTTGTTGCAGACCACAGGTTCCAGGCACTCAGACTTCAGTAGTTGTGACTCACAGGCTCCAGAGTGTGGGCTTCAGGAGTTGTGGCACAGGGGCTTAGTTGCTCTAAGGCATGTGGGATCTTCCCAGACCAGGGATTGAACCCATGTCCCCTGCATTGGCAGGTGGATTCTTAACCACTGGACCACCAGGAAGTCCCTATGATGAGCTCTTGTTTCCATTTATTAAGTGAGTGAATGCTGCAGAATGTACATGGGATGGCTAAAGGCCCTGGGGCAGTTAGGAGAAGAAAACTACTTCATGGGTAAGAAAGGCAGGGCTGTTCTAGCAGAGAAGAGAAAAGGAAGCAGGCTGGTGATGCAGGTAGAGACAGCTCTGGAATTACCTGAAGGGATCTGCCTGAATATAGTTTCCTACCCCCAACACAACTGGGGGCTAGCAAATTAGGAATACTAGGGTTCGCGAAGAGTCAGACACGACTGAGCGACTTCCCTTTCACTTTTCACTTTCATGCATTGGAGAAGTAAATGGCAACCCACTCCCGCGTTCTTTCCTGGAGAATCCCAGGGACGGGGGAGCCTGATGGGCTGCCGTCTATGGGGTCGCACAGTCGGACACAACTGAAGCGACTTAGCAGCAGCAGAGTTACTCAAAGAAATGATGCTGTTGAACTGTGGTGCTGAGCACCAAAGAATTGATGCTTTCAAACTGCAGTGCTGGAGAAGACTCTTGAGAGTTCCTTGGATAGCAAGGAGATCAAACGAGTCAATCTTAAAGGAAATCAACTCTGAATATTCATTGGAAGGACTGATGCTGAAGCTGAAGCTCCAAGGCTTTGGCTACCTGATATGAATAGCCAACTCATTCGGAAAGACCCTGATGCTGGGAAAGACTGAGGGCAAGAGGAGAAGGGGATGATAAAGGGTGAGATGGCTGGATGGCAACACCAACTCAATGGACATGAGTCTGAGCAAACGCTGGGAGATGGTGAAGGTCAGGGAAGCCTGGTGTGCTGCAGTCCATGGGGTCACAAAGAGTCGGACATGACTGAAAGACTGAACAAAGAATTACTCTTCTTGTCGTCTCAGGAGAGGTCAGCAGCTGAAATATCTCCTGGAAATCAGGTAGTATCTTGATAACAGCCTGATCACAGGCTTGTTTATTTCCAACACACCCTTTCTTTGACATTTTCCCATCTAGGCAGGAAAACGGAGCCAATTTTTCAACCGAACACATAAAATGGAGTCTTAAACATGGAGAAGGCAATGGCACCCCACTCCAGTACTCTTGCCTGGAAAATCCCATGGATGGAGGAGCCTGGTAGGCTGCAGTCCATGGAGTCGCTAGGAGTCGGACATGACTGAGCAACTTCACTTTCACTTTTCACTTTCATGCACTGGAGAAGGAAATGGCAACCCACTCCAGTGTTCTTGCCTGGAGAATCCCAGGGACGGCGGAGCCTGGTGGGCTGCCATCTATGGGGTTGCACAGAGTCGGACATGCCTGACATGACTTAGCAGCAGCAAACACTGAGTTCTAGACTAGAACTTTAGACTTACTCTGGACTTCCCAGATGGCACTAGTGGTAAAGAACCTGCCTGCTAATGCAGGTTAGAGGAAAGAGATGCTGGTTTGATCCCCGGGTCAGGAAAATCTTCTGGAGGAGGGCATGGCAACCCACTCCAGTATTCTCGCCTGGAGAGACCTACGGACAGAGGAACTTGGCAGGCTACAGTCCATAAGGTCAAAAAGAGGTGGACCTGACTGATAAGACTTAGCACATGCAGATTTATAAGTCGATGGGTTAGTGGGTTCTACGGGAGAATAAAGGAAAAATACAGAAAGTGCATCTAATTACACAATGGTTAGCATTTAATATTTTTCTTTAATCAAGAAAATGGGTAAGGGGATGTGGTTTAACTGGTGTAGAAAAAAAATACAGTAAAATAAGTTTTTACTCTAAATCTGATTCAACAGGTCCAAACTAATGTTCTCATTCATCAGCTCTGCAGGGTCACATTAGAGTTGTTCTTTAGAAATTTGAATTACCTTTGTTTATTCAGTGTTTATCAAAAGCATATTCAGAGCATAGCTCTGTCCTCACAATTTAGGCTTCTTGAGTTTTCTCACAGAGGAAATCCTCCACAGATTTTTATCTTCAACCAAACTCTGGTGAAGCACTTGGGTAAAATGTCACCTGGGGCCCCCAAGTCATCGCTACACTGAACATAACCTAAAGGAGTTTCAGGTCAATGAAAGGAGGAAGCCACAGAACATTCGAAGAAAATAAACACAATGGCAAGACGTCTGTGCCATAGACACGTATAGGATTTCTTTACACACAGATGCGAGTTTCCTGGTGGCTCAGGTGCTTGTAATGCAAGAGACTGCGGTTTGATTTTGGGGTCAGGGAAGATCCCCTGGAGAAGGGAATGGCTACCCATTCCAGTATTCTTGCCTGGAGAAACCCATGAACAGAGGAGCCTGGAGGGCTACAGTCCATGGGGTCCCAAAGAGTTGGACATGACTGAGTGACTAACACTTTCACTTTCACTTTTCAGATGAGAGTTTCACAACGGGGGCCTCTCCTTGCCTTTCCCGTCTCTGCATCACCTACAGTGAGACCCATTCCCACTACCCACATGGTGAATTCTCCCTCCAAACAGTCTTCTGAGTCTCTCGTTTCATCCTCCTCCTCTTATGAATAGTCTTTGATTGATTGTACAAATCTCAAAGAAACAATTCTTGATCCCATGAATAAAGTTTTATGCAGCTGCTACTGTCTATTTGGCATTGCACTGAGAGTTTTATGGGGAACTTGCATGAGAGGCCACATTTGCCAAGTGAAAAAAACACTAGATTTGGGATTAATTTCATGTTCTAAGGATCTTCTAATTTAACTGAAGAAAGAAGACATCACATTTATCCATCAACCCGTTAAGTGTGATGTGATGGGAGAAATAGCACAACTGAATGGAAAGAGCATGGGTTTTAGAGACCTGGGTTTGAATCCTGACTATATCACGTATTATGTGGTTTGGGGCAAATTCTTTAACTTTTCTGTTTTTCAATATCCTCAACTGTAAGATAAGAATAAACTATATAACCTTCTTGAAAGAGTTACCCTGAAGATGAAATGTACTGGAAAGGCATCAGAACATCATCTGAGAACTACAAAAAAAAAAAAAGAGTAAGTCATTCTAAAATAAATTTCTAACATTTCCAACCCTCCAAGTATTGCCAGGCATACATAGATGAAAAGATTCAGTGTTACTCTCAGAAAGCTGGGAGTTTAGTAGTAAAAAGATGACCATGCTTTCAGATGAATGAGTCTCTGTGGCAGCAAAGTGGTCCTGATGTGCAGACAGGATGGACATAACATGCGTGAGAGAGGGACAGGAGACCCTGGGCTTCTCCTGGAAGGATTCCAATAGGTAGAAATGGGAAGAATAGAAGGAGGAAGAATATACTGAGTAGAGGAAACTGCTTAAGCAAATACGCAGAGAGAGCAAGTGTTTAGAGTTAAGATGCTTTGTAGAAGAGGTGCTAGATTGAAGTAAGGAGATAAATTTGAATCCTCGCTTGCAATTTCCTAGCTATTTGACCTCTCTGATTCACAATTTCTCATCTGTAGACTAGAGATGATAGATAACCCATAAATTTATTGTAAAGATTAAACATTTAGCTAAACAGTTGGTATACTTGGAATACTATAAATTATTAATGTATTTTTTTAAGTCTTGGAAAGGGTAATTAGAAAAACTCCCAATATTTCCAGGTAGCGCTACTGGTAGAGAACCTGCCTGCCAATGCAGGAGATGTAAGAGATACAGGTTTGGTCCCTGGGTTGGGGAGATCCCCTGAAGAAGGAAATGGCAACCCACTCCAGTATTACTGCCTGGGAAATCCCATGGACAGAGGAGCCTGGTGGGCTCCAGTCCATAGGGTTGCAAAGAATCAGACAGGACTGAGTCAACTGAGCATGACTGAACCCCCAATGTCACCAAAAGAATCCTAATGTGTGTCTATGTCACATGCTCAGAGGCCTGATAACAGCATTCATTTTACTATCAATTAAACACTGGAAGAAGAGCCTCAAATTTATTTGTCATTAACTTGCACTTAGATAATTATTTTATCTACAGTGAAACATCATTGGATTGTCAATGGAAAAAAGTAAATAATGCAGAGACAACTTGAATTTTCAATGATTTCATTAGGTTTTACCTTCTGAGTTTTGTCTCCCTACAACAGTATAGAAAAGCATAAACACATAGATGGACCTTTGTTCAACACTCACAAATTATTCATCTAGGTATTTAAGCATAAAAGAATAACATACTTACCCTATTTATTGTCCCTTGAGGTCAAAGACTGTAGAAACTAAAATTCCTGTGTTGGAGGATGGGAATTAATGTAGGAGTAAGAAGAAGAAGGAAGTAGAGGGCTGGAGACTAAAGTCTCAGAAACACTTAGCAACCTATACTTCTCTTCAGTAACCACCTTTTAAAAAATTCTTAGAAACCTTATAAAGGTGAGGGTGAGGATGACGCAGGACTTATTTTGCTGACTAATAAAAATAAGTCTGCTTAAAATTCTTTACTTTGAGCACATGTGGGATGGTGGTTCTAAATATGGATTACAAGTGTCAGAAAAACTCCATGTCAACTTTTGGCACAGGATATTCACTTATTCCTCATTTTTACCAAGTAAAGAAAGGTAAAATGCAATCTTGACCTAGGTAAGAATAGCAAGGAGAGATAGGAAAGCCTTCCTCAGTGATCAGTGCAAAAGAAAGAGAGGAAAACAATAGAATAAGAAAGACTAGAGATCTCTTCAAGAAAATTAGAGATACCAAGGAAACATTTCATGCACAGATGGGATCAATAAAGGACTGAAATGGTATGGACCTAACAGAAACAGAAGATATTAAGAAGAGGTGGCAAGAATACACAGAAGAACTGTACAAAAAAGATCTTCATGACCCAGATAATCATGATGGTGTGATCACTCACACTCACCTAGAGCCAGATATCCTGGAATGTGAAGTCAAATGGGCCTTAGGAAGCAACACTATGAACAAAGCTAGTGGAGGTGATGGAATTCCAGTTGAGCTATTTCAAATGCTAAAAGATGATGCTGTGAAAGTGCTGCACTCAATATGCCAGCAAATGGGGAAAACTCAGCAGTGGCCACAGGACTGGAAAAGGTCAGTTTTCATTCCAATCCCAAAGAAAGGCAATGCCAAAGAATGTTCAAACTACTGCACAATTGCACTCATCTCAAACGTTAGCAAAGTAATGCTCAAAATTCTCCAAGCCAGGCTTCAACAGTATGTGAACAGTGAGCTTCCAGATGTTCAAACTGGATTTAGAAAAGGCAGAGGAACCAGAGATCAAATTGCCAACATCCACTGGATCATCAAAAAAGCCACAAAGTTTCAGAAAAACATCTATTTCTGGTTTATTGACTATGCCAAAGCCTTCGACTGTGTGGATCACAATAAACTGTGGAAAATTCTGAAGGAGATGGGAATACCAGACCACCTGACCTGCCTCTTGAGAAACCTATATGCAGGTCAGGAAGCAACAGTTAGAACTGGACATGGAACAATAGACTGGTTCCAAATAGGAAAAGGAGTACATCAAGGCTGTATATTGTCACCCTGCTTATTTAACTTATATGCAGAGTACATCATGAGAAACACTGGGCTGGAGGAAGCACAAGCTGGAATCAAGATTGCTGGGAGAAATATTAATAACCTCAGATATACAGATGACACCACCCTTATGGCAGAAAGTGAAGAGGAGCTAAAAAGCCTCTTGATGAAAGTGAAAGACGAGAGTGAAAAAGTTGGCTTAAAGCTCAACATTCAGAAAATGAAGATCATGGCATCTGGTCCCATCATTTCATGGCAAATAGATGGGTAAACAGTGCAAATAGTGTCAGACTTTATTTTTCTGGGCTCCAAAATCACTGCAGATTCTGACTGCAGCCATGAAATTAAAAGACACTTACTCCTTGGAAGGAAAGTTATGACCAACCTAGATAGCATATTCAAAAGCAGAGACATTACTTTGCCAACAAAGGTCCGTCTAGTCAAGGCTATGGTTTTTCCAGTGGTCATGTATGGATGTGAGAGGTGGATTGTGAAGAAAGCTGAGCGCTGAAGAATTGATGCTTTTGAACTGTGGTGTTGGAGAAGACTCTTGAGAGTCCCTTGGACTGCAAGGAGATCCAACCAGTCCATCCTAAAGGAGATCACTTTTGGGTGTTCATTGGAAGGACTGATGCTAAAGCTGAAACTCCAATACTTTGGCCACCTGATGAGAAGAGCTAACTCATTTGAAAAGACCCTGATGCTGGGAAAGATTGAGGGCAGGAAGAGAAGGGGACGACAGAGGATGAGATGGTTGGATAGCATCACAGACTTAATGGACATGGGTATGGGTAGACTACGGCAGTTGGTGATGGACAGGGAGGCCTGGCGTGCTGTGGTTCATGGGGTTGCAAAGAGTCGGACACGACTGACTGACTGAACTGAACTTGACCTAGTTTATAAGAGGTATATTGTCAGAAACATCTGTTTTGAACATCAAATAATTAAGAAAAAAGATGTTAATTATGTCCTTAATTTGGAAAAAGGGAAACATTTTTTAAAGTCCTGTTGTTTCACACCCTTTCTCCAGAATTAAAATGACTAGTTGGACATACATAGGTGGATGCTCAAATTGAACCAACTCAGGACTGGAGTGTACATGACTGGAAAAAACATGTCTCAAAGGGTTCAGAAGAATCAAAGAAAACCGTATTGTTCAGTTTCAATCCTGAAGAATCAAATAAAGCCTCGTACATTTTCCGTTCGTTAATCAAAAATGGTGTATAAAGTTCTCTAGGATGAAGCCCCTGTAGAGTAAAGCTGCCAAATCACCTTCGATAAAATTTTAATGAGGTGTTTGCCCTAGTGATAGGTAAGAAAAGATGTCCTGGAATGCCTGTGAAATATGCGGGTTTGACTCGAAGAACTCTGTGTAGCCCCATCAATCACAGGGCCGAAAGGAGAAACATGGAAAATAAAAGGAGAAGTGATCGATTCCAATGGAACATGAAGTATAAACATGCATTCTCTTCAAGAGACAGTCACTCAGCTTGTTTTATAAGTTATTAACTACACCCCAGACTCAGTTTTTCTGATACCATATGCTATTTTATGTGGTTTGGAATCATTTCAAGGAATTGATCTTCATGGCATTTTCAAAGAAAAACACAAACATGGCATCTGTCTCCAACTTAACGGAGTTCAAGGTTGCTTTTGCCTTACTGTCTTCATTTTCTAGTCTTGACTCACAGTGGGAAAGAATGTAGTTCACCCAAAGTATACCCCCCTCCCCACCTTTCTGGGCAGTTCTCAAAGCTCGTATTGCAGCACCACTTAACAATAACTCCATACCTAAAACAGTATGGAGACTGGTACACTAATGACCTTCCAGTATCGTTGGAAAACAATGAAATTTGAGTGGTCCTGCCAAGCAGAGTACATCTAGATAGTCAGCACTAAAAACCATAAGAAACAAAGACTCAAGTGCTGATTAGAGAACAGAGGGAAAAGCAGCTAAATAAGTAAACCAACAGGAGCAAATGAAGATTAAAAACGGACTTAGTTTGTCCTTAAGAGTGAGGGTTGTTGAGTTTTGAGAAATCTCTTCATTAAAGAGAGATTCTTTTAATATCCAGAGTCCCAGGATACAGAAATGAATATGCCTAAATATCATTTCGGCTAAGAGATATTATTTTCATTGGGCAAAGTTGCCTCTAGTATTTTAAAGAATTGAACTGAGCTCCTCCCACAGGATAACAGAGCTCATAGAAACGAGCAGGGATACTACTGGGCCCTGAAACACTGAAGGTCTGGCCCTGGTCTGACACATACGAGCTTCACAACAGTGAACAAGCCGCCAAACTTTAAAGAACTGCATTTCCTCATTTGTAAAAGGCAAACAGTAATTTCAACCTTGTTTACTTCATAGGGGCTGATGCGAGAATCAAATGAGACAACATATATAAAAGAGCCCCCCAAACAGTAACAGGCTATAAACTGTAAGACAGTGTGGTGAAGTTGTATTTCATTAAGGAGTCAAAACCTTTTTTTTTTTCCTACCTCATTCTACATTATTACTCCTGAGATCCCTTCTCATTGTTCTGCATGTCAAATTGTATGGGAGTTCATCATTTAAAAGGGCAGAAACAAACAAATCCTAGGGGAGTACAGTCTAACCTTGCTTTCTCTCATTAATATGGCTGTATGAAATTATGTAAGTCCCTTTGGAAATCTCAGTTGTTCTCATCTTTGTAATGGACATAGTGGACCTTTCTACGTAGTGTTTTAAATTATTTACAAGAAAGTCTCCTGAAATATAATCCCATAATAAAATCTGAAACTATGAAAGTCCTCTAGAAATGAACAAAAAAATCGCATCCCCAAACAATATTTATTCTTGTGAGCAGTAGGTCTCATTACCAATAATATGTCACAATTCTGTCTGCAGCAATAGATGGAAAACAAGCTGCACATACAGTACAAAATGCGCTCAGTTGCTGGAGGGCATGAAAAGGAACTTGTAATGTCACCTGAATTTAGGCTATTATACAATAAACCAAGTATGAAGCGATGAAAGGTTAGCAGTTTGCCAACAAACTTGATTTTTTCAGATTCAAGCCCACATTTCCTTATTCTTTCTGAAGGGATTATCCAGTGTCAATGTTCTTTTGCCATCTACAATCATTCCACTAGGGAAATAGGACTCAATCAGTATTTGGATTTCACACCAGGCTTACAGAATGTAGGCTTCAGACTAGCGAGTTTATGGCGACCATCCATCCTTCAGGAAATGTCAAGCTCTCCCCACTCCCCAGGATCCAAGCTTTGCAATGCCCCCCAAAGCATTAAGTGAACCAACATCTCTTAACTACCTGAATAGTACTAATCCTTGCAGAGATTCTTCAGTAATCAAGAAGCACCTTGACATCAATCATATGATTTGGGGAGAAAGAGAGAATGGGAATGAGAATCGGAGAAGCAAAGAGGAGAAACCGTAAACAAAATTGAGTCAAAGTTTTTCTTCACTGAGTCCTACCAGTTGCCTTCGGCATGAAACATCCAATCTCAAATTCCCTGCCACAAATGCTGGCAGCACTGGTGTTTGTTCACCTTGACACACTCAAAAGGGTAGCACGAAATAGTCATTTTTTAAATAGCAAACTAGCACGCCATCACCACGTAACTTCCCTCTGTACAGGTTTGGCTGAAACATCTGTGGGAAACGGGGCTGCCGAGAATTCGGTGAAATATAAGCAATGAGAAAACCTTTCTATCCTCTTCAATTACTCAGAAATGGGAAAGGAGCATCATTTTCAAAAGAACAAATGCTACACAAGGCATGCCCTTTAAATCCTTTTTAAGGTTCTGTGACCTGTGAAACTATCTGCAATATCAGCAGGAGAAAGCCCTTTCCAGAACAAATGCCCATGTTTTATGTGTACTGTATTTGCTAATCATTACTTCATAAGCAAGAGTAGATATACAGTGGGGCTATAAATAATGGGGGGAATGTAAAAGTGAATTGATCTGTCTGGCTATCTAGTAATGCTCCTGGCACAAGACCAGTCTTGAATGGCTGCCAACGACCACGGAGCCAGCCAGTGATTTGTCTGGGGGTCCTGCCCTGTCAGGCAGAAAACAGTCTTAAAGCTGAACTCCCGCCACCACGCACCCTGCCTAGATGGCGGCCGTGAGCACTCCCTGCAGAGTCCCCTGGTGTCTCTGTCACTGAATCGGTCCAAAAATCACTTTAAAAAATTGGTGGAAAGGAAATCAAACAATCGAACCAAATCACACTGAAAAAAAAATGCACACCTTAATCATCCAAATGGGGGGGATCAAGAGGGAAAAACATGAAAATACATCTCCACCCAATGCAAATTATAAAGGGGTCTGTGAGAACCCGGGTATGGTCCCAGAGGGTGTCACAGCTAAACTACACAGACTCACCACAAACCTTAATCCATCCGGTGTATCCAAAGTGCCTGTGACTGGCAGTGGGCATGGGGCTGCAGACCCAAGGGGACCTAAGAAACACACGCACGACTCTGGATATTTCTGCAATGAGGCCGTCGGATCAGATTGGACCACCCCCAGATGGGTGCACATTCCTGACATAGAAGTGGGTTGTCTCTGACAGCCAGAGCATTTTTAAAATCTCCTTCGAAAGTAGAAATACAGTTATGAGTTGACTGTGTCCCTCAGTTTCCTACCTGGCTACTGCCTTCACCCCACCTTCTTCCAAGGAGAGTGAGCCTGGTGGCAGTACTGGCAGTGGGAACAACTTCCCCCTCGGGACGCCTTGCAGGGATGCAGAAAGGTGCCTGTCTGGCACAGTTTCTTGTTTCCCTCAAGGCTGTCTCCCAAGTTCTTTGTAAGGCCAGCCGGCTCAAAAAGAAAGAAAGAAAAATCATTTTAAAAAGTAAAGCGAGAAGGGAAAGGGGAAAAAAGGAGAAGCAAAAAAGAGAAAATCTCATCAAATGATGAGCTCAATGCCAGCCTCTGCTGGGTGCACTTGATTCATGGGCTTCAGGCAAACCCGGCTCTGCCTGAGTGTTTATTATACATGTGCAATATCCTTACGAATAGATAAAGTAACAGAGGAGGCTTTCACGGAGACAGAGGGGTGCACCGTGTGAATCAAGAAGTTGCTAATTATTTAAGGATTGGCAAGTTGAATTTCCTCAAAGTGATGCATGTTTGTGGCTGAGAGACCACAGAAGGGTGAGGCAGCTGCTTTGTTTGGATATTTTTTCATTTTTTATTGAATTTCATAAATATCAACCAAATTCAAACAAAACTGATTTAGGTTTCACCTCATCACTTAAAATATATTTTGTCGAGTACAGTCTGTGCAGTAATCCTCTGCTATACTTTAATTTGGTTTTAATTTTATAGGCCCTGTTTTAACTGCATATTTCCAGACCTTTATTTCTCTCACAGCTCTTAGCAAAATGGTAGCTCATAAACACAAGCTCGGCTGTATAGACTTTGCATTTCATCCCAAAGTATTTCCTTTTTTATAGCCGTGGTCTTTCCATCTTAGTGCTGTGAGCTTGGGTCACAAATCTCTCTGCTATTCCAGTGTGTGACATCTTCGCTCGTTTGCCGCTGCTCATTAACAAACAATACTGCTGTGAAATTGGTTTAATGACAAAGTAATAAAATTGCTATTCTGCTCACAGATTGCCTGAGGCACTTTGAGCTCCTACAAGGCTTACTGTGGGTGCCAAGATACATTAAGCTGCTTATTCGTAAAAACTGCATCATCCGTTTTTTTCACAGGTTTTCTCCCTTTCCTATCCAGCCCTGCTTCTTTTTATCTTCAAATAAAAAGATATATTTGCTTATGTTCTTCCAGGCTGTCAAATTTTTACTCGCATGCATATTTCTGGAAAATGAAAGGATATTTCATTTCTTTCTTTTTTTTTTCTGGAAAGGTCACTCTGTCCCTCCTGCAAGGTTGTCCCTGGACGGAACATCCACCGCATACAACATTAAAGCTGACTTATTTTCGCACATTACGTAAGTGAGAGCCAGGGTCGTTAGAACCTATTTTGGGACAGCAAGGGAATGAAACTATTTATGGACTAGGTTTTACGTTTTCAAAAAACAAGGTCTGGAGAATCCTTACAATTTCTCTTCTCCTATTAAAACTGAAAATTTTACACGAAAACAACCCACACAACTCTGGTAGTGACTTACTCACATTAATATTTTATGAATAATAAAATATGTCTGCATGAAAGCAAAAATCTTCAGCAGGCACCTGTTTTCCATAATGAATTACATGTTCTGGGAAAGTAGCCTTTTTCCATTTGTCTAATGCCCATCCAGACCTGAAAATTTACTGCAGCAAGACAATGGGGAAATAACCCAATTGCGGTTTGACAGGTGGGCAGGTCTTGATAATTATGGCCAGACATCTTAACACTGTGCAACTGATGTAAATAAACATTCAAAGCACAGATCAATATTGCTTTCCTACTTTTGCATTTTGAACAACACATGCTAGCAATTTACATCCTTTCTCCCTTTCTGGCTGATTGGAAAGGCTGCATTCATTTAAACACATTGCATGCATACACACTCCACATATTTCATTTAAAAGTATTCAATACACCCAACAGTCAGGGCTGTACTTTATAATCACATTACAGTCACCTGCTGGTATATTTCTATTAATTATGCAAACTGATATCTCAAGAGCTCCAAAAAGTATCTGAATTGGCCGTTTGAATACCTGCAATACCTGGATGATAAAGAAAACACAAGCTACATTGGCCAAAAAAAAAAAAAAAAAAAAAGATGAACTGTCAAGAATTTGGGCATCTTTTCTTAACTCTGCACTTGGTGTTCTTTACAATTTCATGAACTGTAGGTGCTTCCTCTTCTACATGCATCTGACCTCATAAATCTCAGGAACTGGAGATTTTATTACAGCAGCCAAAAGATTTGCAAGGCCTGTCAATCCTGCCAAGAGACCAACCCCCCTGAAGATAAGAGAGGGCCTGATGAGGTATGAGGGTGTCTACTATGGGGGAGTATATAAACCAGAGACAGACATAAGCAGCATGAGGGAGCAAGGTGAACTGTTACAACAGAGAGGCTCTTAACGAGGCCAGTGGAGAGCCTGGAAAAATGGCAGGAATGGGCAGAAGGAAAAGAAGGAATTGAAGGCTCTGATTGGGAAGAAAGGTGAGAAGGAAAAAGAAATCAATACAAATGGGATGATCATAAAATAATATCTATACATCATTTTTTCTAATCTTCAGTGTGTCAGTCACTCAATTGTGTCCAACTCTTTCTGACCCTATGGACTATAGCCCGCCAGGCTCATCTGGTCACAGACTTCTCCAAGTAAGAATACTCGAGTGGGTTGCCGTTTCCTCCTTCAGGGGCTCTTCCCAGCCCCGGGATTGTACTTGGGTCTTCTGCATTGCAGGTAGATTCTTTAGCATCTAAGTCACTTCAGACCTTAGAAATCTTTGAAAGGAAATGTTATCTACCATTTCAAGATGCCAGTATGATTTCTTCAGGTGTGTTGCTCCTCCCAGAGTATCTGGATGTTAACATCACCTTTTTAAAAAATACCTTTAAGAAACAGGAGAGTGAGAGAAATAAAGGGACATGCCCAAAGTGTTTTAATATAAGAAACAATGGACTACAACGGAAGTAACCAGGAGACTCAGGGGTACAATGCTAGCTTAAATCTCCAAAAATAATACCTGTTCTCTTCTTGAAATGTGTTAGAATGCCTGTAAGAAGCCATTTTCTCTGTATTCTGAAGCCTGCAAAAGATTCTGTCAATTGTCTGTACATCAATGGTATACATTATATAACTCAGATATTTAATTTTAAATGTTTGATAAATAACAGATAAACAAAGGTTTAGAGGATGAAAAAATACTGTAGAAAAAATAATATTTAGAGCTGGCCAGGATTTCTGGTTTTCATGGCCATTTTGCCACGACACTAACCATATATGAAGATTAAGAAGCCATCAAGTACTCAAATTACTGGAGACATTTCTTTGTTTTTATTTTGTGAATGTCTCTGCAAATATTCCATTATCAAATGCATTAAAAACCCTATGAAAAAGTCATACATAACAGTGTGAGGAGCTATTTATGGAAAGGAAGTTAGAAATTCCGGAAAGTTAGTCTCTGTACTATCCACTAATGAAGGATATCCATCTCTCACCATATGCAGAAAAATGTACAAGGTTTTTTCCAGGAAAAGAAATAGAACAGAAAATGTGATATGACAATAAGTAAAACAACAACAAGTAAGGAGAGTTACTTTTTGGAACTTTTACTGAACGTCTTAGTTCTTACAATAATATTTAATGAAATGGCTTTATTTCAATTTGACAGATGGGGAAACTGAGGCTCCAAATTCAGATGGTTAACAGTGTGAGACCAAATACAAACTCAGATTCTTCTTGTTCCAAAATCTATCCTTTCTACTGGGTCTTGCTGCCCCTCCCTGAGAAGTGACTTATGAAAAAGTATCAATATTACACGTGTATGCCTGCAAATCAGTGTTAATACCACAGATGTTTCTAGGTAATGCCAAGCAGGGGATGTACCCTCTGTTACCTGACCTTTTACATAAATGGAGATTTGAAAAGATATGACCCTCATCTGAGAACCAGTTAGATAATATACATGAAGTTCTTAGATGCTTATCAAAGAAAGGTATGATTTAAACACAGTCAATATTGTCATGCTTGACTTAGTTAGAACTAATCAAAAAGAGCATCTTTTATCTTCTACATGGCTAAGGACTGCATCATTAACTCTGGGAAGCGCTTGGAAAATGAGTGGCACTGCTTATAAAGGGAAATCGAAAAGAACATAACTCACAGCTTATGTCCAACTAATCATAGATGATTCTATTACAAACATTCTTAATAATAAAAACAAAATATAACTGTGTAATTATGTCTCTCCTCCTCAATAGACTGGACATTCCACGAGGGCAGGGATTATGCCTCTTTGTTTTGCCATTGGTGGTGCAGAGGTTAAAGCGTCTGCCTGAAATGTGAGAGACCTAGGTTCGATCCCTGGGTCGGGAAGATCCCCTGGAGAAGGAAATGGCAACCCACTCCAGTATTCTTGCCTGGAGAATCCCATGGACGGAGGAGCTTGGTGGGCTACAGTCCACGGGTCGCCAAGAGTCGGACACGACTGAGCAATTTCACTTTCACTATCTGTCAAGAAACTGGCACTATAAAGATTTATTATCTGACAAACTCTCCAATCAAATATTCATACCAAATAAGGAAGATACTGATCCCTCTCAACTTAAAGACATTTTACTTACGCTCGTTTCATTCTTTTCAGTAGCTGAATGTCACTATAGTGAGTCCACGGGGTGGGAGAGGAGGTAAACTAACAGAAAGGGACGCCCTTCTAAAGGGCGATACATACTAGCTCTGGCTGTGACTGTCTGCTCTGACCTGTGGGGGAAGAAACACGAGCTTCGCCTGTAATGTTCGTCTTAGTTTTCATTTTATTTTGTTGACCAGCCATGGACTGCAGCACACCAGGCCTCCCTGTCCATCACCGACTCCTAAGTTTACTCAAACGCATGTCCATTAAGTCGGTGATGCCATCCAACCATCTCATCCTCTGTCATCCCCTTCTCCCGCCACCTTCAATCTTTCCCAGCATCAAAGTCTTTTCAAATGAGTCAGTTCTTCACATCAAGTGGCCAAAGAACTGGAGTTTCAGCTTCAGCATCCGTCCTTCCAATGAATATTTAGGACTGGTTTCCTTTAGGATGGGCTGGTTGGATCTCCTTGCAGTCCAAAGGACTCTCAAGAGTCTTCTCCAACACCACAGTTCACAAGCATCAATTCTTTGGTGCTCAGCTTTCTTTAGAGTCCAACTCTCACATCCATACATCACAACTGGAAAAACCATAGCCTTGACTAGACAGACCGTTGTTGGCAAAGTAATGTCTCTGCTTTTTAATATGCTGTCTAGGTTGGTTATAACTTTTCTTCCAAGGAGTGTCTTTTAATTTCATGGCTGCAGTCACCATCTGCAGTGATTTTGGAGCCCAAAAATATAAAGTCAGCCACCTTTTCCACTGTCTCCCCATCTAATTGCCATGAAGTGATGGACCAGATGCCATGATCTTAGTTTCCTGAATGTTGAGCTTTAAGCCAACTTTTTCACTCTCCTCTTTCATCAAGAGGCTCTTTAGTTCTTCATTTTCTGCCCTAAGGGTGCTGTCATCTGCATATCTGAGGTTATTAATATTTCTCCTGGCAATCTTGATTACAGCTTGTGCTTTATCCAGCACAGCATTTCACATGATCTGCCCTCTACATATAAGTTAAATAAGCAGGGTGACAATATACAGCTTTGACATACTCCTTTCCCAATTTGGAACCAGTCTGTTGTTCCATGTCCCATTCTAACTGTTGCTTCTTGACCTGCATACAGGTTTCTCAGGAGGCAGGTCAGGTGGTCTGGTATTCCCATCTCTTTTGGAATTTTCCACAGTTTGTTGTGAGCCATACAGTCAAAGGCTTTGGCATAGTCAATAAAGCAGAAATAGATGTTTTACTGGAACTCTCTAGCTTTTTTGATGATCCAGCAGATGCTGGCAATTTGATCTCTGGTTCTTCTGCCTTTTCTAAATCCAGTTTGAACATCTGGAAGTTTATGGTTCACATGCTATTGAAGTCTAGCTTCGAGAATTTTGAGCATTACTTTTCTAGCGTGTGAGATGAATGCAATTGTGCAGTAGTTTGAGCATTCTTTGGCATTGCCTTTCTTTGGGACTGGAGTGAAAACTGACCTTTTCCAGTCCTGTGGCCACTGCTGAGTTTTCCAAATTTGCTGGCATATTGCATGCAGCACTTTCAGAGCATCATCTTTCAGGATTTGAAATAGCTCAACTGGAATTTCATTACCTCCACTAGCTTTGTTGTGATGCTTCCTAAGACCCACTTGACTTCGCATTCCAGGAGGTGTGGCTCTGGGTGAGTGATCACACTGTCGTGATTACCTGGGTCATGAAGATCTTTTTTGTACAGTTCTTCTGTGTATTCTTGCCACCTCTTCTTCCCTCGTAGCTCAATGGTAAAGAATCCGCCTGCCAAGCAGGCCATGTGGGTTCAATCCCTGGGTTGGGAAGATCCCCTAGAGAAGCAAATGGCAACCTCCTCTAGTATTTTGCCTGGGAAATCCCATGGACAGAAGAGCCTAGCATGCTACAATCCACAGGGTCGCAAAGAGTCAGACACAACTTAGCGACTAAACCACTACCAGCACTAAACTGTACAATCCATGAGGGCAGAAGGTCTGTTTTGTCCTAACCCTGAATACACTTTGCCTAGCACAGTTCCTGGCACCATGATAGGTACTTGGGCAACAGTAGGTACTCAGTAAACATCTGTCAACAGACTGAATGTGTGATTTTGAAGTAAGCAGCAAATTTCATTCCTTAAATATATTTTATACCATATAGTACTGGGTTGAGTTTGGGTTTGCTTAAAAATACACAAATTGATACACAGGTTGATGATAGAGGTGACAACTCGGCCAATTATTGGCTGGCAGGAAGAAGTCAGTTGAGAATTAAAATGTGTCTTGAGTACCACAGAGGTAAGTAGAGCTGATTGTACAAGGAACTGCTATATGAAACAGTTAGAGACATATGGAAGTAAAAAGGAACTGCAAAAATACCAAAGAGCTCCCAGTGACAGTGGGAGATGTCACTGGGGCTGGCAAGGGTCTCCAAGTAATGAAGAAATCTACAACCAAAGACTCTTCTACTCAGCACATAAGGCTGCAAGTGAAGCTAATAGGATTCATATGCTTACAGACTCTCGTTTTGTGCATTATCACTCATTTCCAAATCTCATGCCCTCAGAGTCTAGGTTTTTTAATATACTGCTTTCTGTTTTTGCTTCTGAGGTTATATCTAGCACATTTAAAAGAAGTCCATCAAAATCACTTTCAACTTATTCCTGAAAATGTAAGAAAAAGAAATATGAACAAATTTGCCAAAATATTGAGATTGTTAAGGAAGAGGAGATATAAAAGTAATCATGAATTAGGGCACTGAGGTGAAATGTAAATATTTACACGCTGTTCACGTATGTTCATCACATACATGCACAACTTTCTATCAGTACAAACACGGGCATGTTTATTTGTAATCTTACATCACATAAAGGAAAATAGATCCTTCCTTGTAGATTTGGTATTGTTTTTAACTAACCAGTTTCTATCACTATGAAATAAATTATGTGGTTCAAAGTTGCTTCTTACCTTACTGGCAATGATGGGCATCAAAAATGCAGTGAGGAGGTGGTTTCCTTCACACTGCCAAGTACCCACATTTTTTCTGTATTGGTTCAGCCCATTCTTAATGACTATGTTTAAAAACATTTCTAGGAATTTTCCTCTCACTAGTTTTGATAGATTTCCTGACTCCATTCCCATAAAGGGAATATAACTCATCTTAGTTAAAGTAATTGTCGTGAAGGACAGTCAAATGATTAAAATTTGTCATCAGCCAAGAGAAAAAAGCAGGAAAAAAGGCTTATAGCAGCAAACTCAATATATCACAGGGAAGATAAACAAACAGTTAACATATTGAAAAATAAATGCTGTCTTGTACGGAATAGCACACCCTCGATGAGAGCATTGTATCTGAGACTGGCACTTACTTCAAGAAAAATACAGCATTTTTGCCACAAAAGCATTTCTTTCATGAGAAACTCAAATTAGAATACAGTTTTCATGTTGTAATATTAAAACTATCAACTGGAATAAAGCAGAAGTTTATTTAAAATAATACAGGCATGAGCTTCATAATAGAAAACAAAATTGGGAAAATGTCAATACTTGCATTCCTGAAGCTAGAAAGCACTTCTATTTCATGAGGCCCTGTGACATTCGGTTACACATTTGCAAAATGACAATGACAACTAGGAAAGCACTCCAGAAAGGAGAAAAATGCATTTGGGGTTGGGCCTATGCATCACAGAGCAGAATCAATCTTCCTAATTAACGGCAAATTAGGAATCCCAAAATGAGGGGGATCAACCTGTCTTCACTGGCCGAGAATCATGCTAAGTATAGAGCTCCCTTTAAGAGCCTCTAAATTACATTTACATCCACATAAAGTAACATTCTTTTAATCTAATACTACATTAGTGTCACTGTTCTTAAAGCTATTACACCATTTAAAATTTCTATAGATAGGTGAACAGATAAACAAATTAATAGACAGATATGCAGATAATCGGCCATTTCACAAAGGAGGGCTCTAAGGTGCTCACAAATCACTGAAAGGCCGTGAACAAGATACTTATTAGCATAAAGCTCCTCAAAGAAGAAAAGTTTATGTTTAAGAGTGATATTCTTTAAGGTCTAATTGCTATTTAGACCTGTACTAAATATATATATATATATAAAATATTTTAACAATCTGAGATAAACATTAAGAAGAATGTCACCAAACATTAAGCAGAGATTTATTATGGCCAAAACAGACTTAATGGCTAATGACTGGAATAGCATTTTACCAAAATTGATGTACTGTTGGGTGGTATTATTTCAGTTTATTAACTTGTTCAATATCCAAAATGTGTTAGATGTTGATGAGAGCTGCCACACAGCCTGACTCGGAGGGTGTCACTCCTAAGGGAATGCCTGGTGGGCGGGATGGGATGCTCCTTGTGCTATGCAAGACTAGGATGCTCAGTCCGATGTGCTGGCCCTGCCTGTACCATGCAGAATAAACCAAAAGGTATGGTTCACAATTTTTATGAATTTAACATCTAATGAAATGAGAACCATCTGTTACCATTTTAAAAATTCAATTAATTTAAAATCCAACCAAGAAAAGAAAGAATAGTGATTATGTTTTTGTTTTTTTGTTCCTTAGAGTAGTTAATGTATTTCCAGCCAACTTTAGAGTACGAAGTTTCTTTGTTTACTTTCATTGGTTTGTTTTGGGGCTTATTCACTGGAGAGTCCAGGGAAGGGCCTTATGATTGCAGGCAAAACTATGGGGGTGGGTACATGAACACATTCTTCTGGGGGCTCACTGGTTTAATTACATTCTCGGAGAAGTCTATGGGCCAGCAAACGTTTAGAACTTGTATAACATTGTCCACTAATATTATACAAGGAAAATATTATATGAAGAAAAGCCTTGAGTGGTGCAAGGTGGCTTAGTGGTCTAAAGTGAAGGAAAAAGGAACTTAGTCTTTTACTAGGGAGAGAGTATTTGAAATTTGGAAGAATTTACTCTTCCAAAGATTAAGCCTCAGCAGAGGAACAAAGTTAGTGAGTAAATTAGAACTCTGAAATCTCTCACATGCAGACCATTAGTTAGATGTGAAACAGCAAACTAGTATTGATCTTTGGGTCCCTCTCTCCATCACCACCTAACGGCCATTCTAAGAACAGATTTAAAGATGCTGATCCGAGAGAGGCAAGGCAGTGTGTTCTATTCTAAAATGGATCTTATAGTTATGATCCTGTTGAGCATCATTCCGAATCTAAGCTACTTGTGAACATTAGGTGTCAGCTTGAGTGCACTCATGAATGGATAGGAACATTATTTCAGCCCCAGAGCAATTCAGTTTTCCCTAGGGTCCTATGTTCTAGGGGAAAACTCTAAAAATTAGATGGACATCCCAAGGCTACTGCTTTAAGCACAGGCTGAAGTCTAGGTCTATATATAGAAGGTTGAGTAAGAATCTGACTATAGTCACTGAGGAAGAAGGACATCTATGTCTACATCACGGGATTTTTTTTTAATTCCTCCATGAGGCCATCTTGCTATTCTTATACAATCTGCCTGGTTTGGAGACCAGGTTTAGCAATTGCTATCTCAGAAAGAGATCATCCTTTTCATGAACCCTAGACTTCTAGTGTCTAGTATTTTTTTCACCTGGTTTCCCTGGTGGCTCGGTGGGAAAGAATCCGCCTGCCAATGCAGGAGACTAGGGTTCAATCCCTGGGTCAAGAAGATCCCCTGGAGGAGGAAATGGCAACCCATTCCAATATTCTTGCTGGGAAATCCCAGGGACAGAGGAGCCTGGTGGGCTACAGTCCATGGGGTTGCAAAAGAGTCAGACACGACTTAGTAACTAAACAACGACGACAACAGAAGAGTGGAGAACAGGTGACTCAAGGGTGTTAGGAAACTAATTATTGTTGGCAAATACTCTTATAATTGGTGCCATACTAGTGATGATTACTATTAAATAGCTGTCACTGCCACCCTCTGCCTATAGCCAACTATATCTCTAACATTTCTTTATTTTTCAGACTTTCCCTTTTCAATGTTAATAAAATATTTGGCAGCTATGTATATCACAAAAACACATTAGGGCATCAAAACTAACATTTTCTTTTAATTTTAACAATATGCATACTATTGGGACAGAATATTGAAAGAAATACAATGCGTAAGTAGATTTTACACCACATTAGAGTTGTCCAATTTCTCGTGTTTAAAATTTTTCTGCATGACTAGAGCCAGAAAGAAATACATGCCAGCATAATTATATGAACAGTTGAAATTTAAACATATTGAAAAGGAGAAGAGAACATGTCCACCCATTTGTTTTGGGTTCTTTTTTTTTTTTCCATAACAAATCCCAAAGATGAGTAATTTCTTTTCATAGAGTCAAACTGAAGGCACAAAGCTTTAACATTCAAAGAAGGGAGGGGTGGGGAGGAAAGAAGCTTTTTTAAGTACTGTGCAAATCAATACACACAAAAAATCTCAAGATGATAGTTTAATTAAAATGTGCACAAGGCAATTTATCAGCCTCTTCCCTGGGTGTACTAGCCTGTAGAATTTGCCTTCTGCTTTCTGATCCCTGATGGTTTTAACTCGAAGGCATTTAAAATATCTTTCAACCAGCACCTTTCCACTTAGCTTACATTCCTTGTTTTTCTTTATAAACAAGAAATTGTACTGGCTTTGTGATATTTGTTATGCTTCATGCTTTTTCATCTCCTGTATGAGCTTTGCCTAGCATGAAACGCTGTCATGCAGTGAAATTTACCTGAGAGCTAAAGGGAGAAAAAAAAATCTTCGAAGTATATTTTGTTACAAGTTCATAGCCAACTAAATCACTGGCAATTTTATGCTACTGGTTATTTCAATTTAAATGTTTGTAAAAGTACATATAAAAATAAAATAACCACTCCCACAGACATCAAAATGAAAAATCTGCTTGGATTGGAATATACTGTAAGTTGTTGTAAACTACCATGTGGGAATGTTAATATTATTCATTTCCTATTACATAGTGTTCTAAGGATACCTTGGAGGGACATAAAGCTACTGAACTCTTGGCTCCTTAATAGTTTGACTCCCATTGTAATCGCTTTGCTCACTGGTTGCCCTGGGTCTCCATAATTGGTTAGGGTCCAAGGTCACAGATCCAATATGGTAGTAGCTCCCACTCTTAGCTGGTTGTTAAGTCCTTAATGGTAGCTTTGTTTCAGTACCATCTTTTTTTCAGATCCAGAAACTCTTCCTTTTATTAAATAATTCAGGTAAGTGCCTTATAATGTTTTTGTTCAACTTTCCCTCCCCTCCACATACAGGAGTCTTCAATTCAAAAGCCACCAAGTAATGAATGAAGACCTAAGCCAAATCCAAAGAGAAATATTTTTTGAAGACTTCTTGAGACTCCTTAAATGTTTCATTTTCTCTTTTAATTACATAGACCCATTTGAGTGGATTATAAATAATTTAATTTAAGAAAATTTATTTACACCATGACTCAGTTCTCAGTGTCTTAACTACTTTGTTTTTCAGAACATTTGTGAACACGATGATAATCAGGAAGAGGGAGAGCTTTCATTTTTCTTAAAACCTAGGTCATAATGGCACTATGAAATTACATAGAAAAGAAAGGAAGCAAACTAGATGATCAAGGTACTTGCTTTTAAGTTTTTTTTTTTCTTTTTGAGGTAATTAAATCATTGACATGAAAGGATGTTAGAAGCAGGATGTGGTGGATTAGAAATGGTTCTGGACCTGGGCACTTGGTTTATTAACTTTGGGCTTTGCCTCTCACTTATTGGTTGGCTCTGGGAATTCATATTTCCTCTTTACACCTCCCAATGTTTTTATTTTTGTAAAACAAAAGTTTTAGCTTATTTATAAGGATTTTCCATTTATAGTTTATTTTATTTAAATTATTCAATATTTAGCTCAATTTAGCATTTTATTGCAGGCTTCCTTGGTGGCTCAGATGGTGAAGAATCTGTCTGCAATGCAAGAGACCTGGGTTTGATTTCCAGGTCAGGAAGATCCCCTGAAGAAAGGAATGGCAACCCATTCCCATATTCCTGCCTGGAGAATCCCCATGGACAGAGGAGCCTACAGGGCTACAGTTCATGGCATTTTATTAGCAACTGTCCAGAGTTGATGGGAATATTATTTTACATTTTAAATTCCTCATTACCTATAAATAAAGTATCAGCATTGCTAAACAGCTTTACTAATGATATAAAGCCCTTTAAGGAGAACCTTTTGATATAGACATTAAATAATTATTTATCATGTATATATTTTTTTCAATAACTATCCAGTGAGAACCTTCTGTGACCAAGCACTATGGCAGGCTTCCAGATCTTAGAAAGCAAACAGACCTAGTTTCTGCTCCCAAGGAGGAGATGATTTCTTTTCCGATGAAGCAAACTTTTCTTCAGTTAGTTTTGCAGTTTCTATAAAGTTGATGGTAACAACTGTGTTTCCTTTCCTGAGCACAGGCTTATCACAGAGTGCCACTGAACCCTGGTAGGCATGTGTTCCAGGGAGCCATGTGAGAGATTATTAAAGTTAGCTCTACTGTAATTATTATTTCATTGACTATGTTTGATACTATTAATATATTTAATGCTCGTCTTTAAAAAAGATTTCAGAGTCACAAAATAATATAGTCTCATAAAATGACTGAGCCTGTCATATTATCCCATTCTATTATGAATGCCCAGTTTTCTAAAGAAATTGTAAAATTTTTATACATTATTCCAAATATAGTCAGGACTGGATGGACAACAAGGATGTTTCATTTACTGCATTCAAGCAGAAAAGATAATTGTTTTGGTAAATTTTCAAACTCGTTGAAAAATAGGTTTGTTTGGGATTCTAGGGTTCTTCTGTATTAGCGGTACCCAATAAGAAGACTTGGCAAGGAATATGCCTATTTTGGAAAGAATTCTTGATAGACATGAACTCAGGTGTAGCAACATGCCAATATAAATGGTGGAGCCAAAATAGAGACCCGCAGTGAAACAGGAAGGTCCGCAGTGAAACAGGAAGGTCCTCCATTGCGAAGTTGTCTTTAGAGACGTGTGCTCAGCCGCTTCAGTGGTGTCTGACTCTTCGCGACCTAATGGACTGGAGCCACCAGGCTCCTCTGTCCATGGGGTTTTCCAGGCAAGAATACTGGAGTGGGTTGCCATTTCCTTTTCCAAGGGATCTCCCTGACCCAGGTCAAACTCACATCTCTCCTGTCCCCCTGCAGTGGCAGGCGGGTTGTTTACCAATAGTGCCACCTGAAAAGCCCCCTTTAGAGACTAGAGAACTTTAAAAGTAAAGTATGACTTTAAAAAGTGGGTGAGCGTGGCAGGAAGTGGGAGGGAGAAGATTTGTTGATTAAATTGTGCCTTGAGGTCAGATGTAATGGTGGGGATACAATGCACATGTTCCACTGATTTAAAATTTTAAATAGCCTCATTCAGATGGTAAAGAATCTGCCTGCAATGTGGGAGACTTGGTTCTATCCCTGGGTTGGGAAGATCCCCTGGAGAAGGAAATGGCAACCCACTCCAGTATCCTTGCCTGGAAAATCTCACGGACAGAGGAGCCTGGTGGGCTGCAGTCCATGGGGGCTCAAAGAGTCGGGCACAAATGAGCAATTAACACTTACTTACTTACCAGTATTCTTGCCTAGAGAATTCCATGGACAGAGGAGTCTGATGGGCTACAGTCCATGGGATCACAAAGAATGGTACATGACTGAGCGACTAACAGTTACCCATAGATCCAACCTCATTTCCCCCGTGCTATGTACTCAGGAGCTGACAAAAGAGATAATTAGCTCCCCAAATCTCAATATCTAGAGTCAGCTTAGATATAACCTGGATGAATGAAGGTAACTGTTTAGGTTGGGGAAATAACCTGATCCAATCATCTCAATAAGTCTAAATTTAATGGCATCTTGAGAAATTCTACTGTAACTTTGATCCCATGTTTGAGTTCTCGTGGTCTTTTGCAAGGAGGGATTTAACAAACAGCTTATCAAAATGACCAAAATAAAGCATATTTGATAACTGTGCATAGCCTCTACATAAAAGCTAAGTGAGATACACTTTCCATAAGATGGTATTTCATTTTTCTCTAGTGCTGCCCATTAAAAATATATAAATTGCTATGAAAGTGACAAGCCAGAAGCACATGAATGGTGACTGTTGGACTAAATTACTTTGGAGCAGTGCTCATCCACAGCAAAATGTCCATGCTTCTCATGGCCAGATCAACAACATGCTATTAGGAAAATTTTGTTTTGTTGCTGATCTGTCGGGGAGCAGGATGCCAAGGAATTTCACAAACAGAAAAAAATCATGATGTGAGTCCACGCTCTTACAAAATTTTTAACCTTTACATCTATGGAACACTGTGAGATGTCTACTGAAATCATTACTTTTATTCCATTAAAAAGTCTACCCCTTCACCATTCTGTCCAAACATAGAAGAAAAAAGATATACTTTGTTACTTTGCCCACCATTCCCAATTTAGGAAGAATCTGGTGCTTTAAATAGTTATCAAACTTTTTTTTACTCCAGTTGGTGCTTCCTATTAGAAGTTTTAAACTATGGGTTGAAATCATGTTTTTTATAGCTTTCTGCCTTTTATATAACCAGAGATGGAGTCCTCCTTTACAGTGTGTGAATACTCAGTCGCCTAGTCGTGTCTGACTCTTTGTGAGCCCATGGACTATACCCCACCAGCCTCCTCTGTCCATGGAGTTCTCCAGGCAAGAATACTGGAGTGGGTTGCCATGCCCTCCTCCAGGAGATGTTCCTGACCCAGGGATTGAACCCACGTCTCTTGCATCTCTTGCACTGAAGTTCAGTTCAGTTCAGTCACTCAGTTGTGTCAGACTCCTTGCGATCCCATGAACCACAGCACACCAGGCCTCCCTGTCCATCACCAGCTCCCAGAGTCCACCCAAACCCATGTCCATTGAATCGGTGATGCCATCCAACCATCTCATCCTCTGTTGTCCCCTTCTCCTCCTGCCCTCAATCTTTCCCAGCATCAGGGTCTTTTCAAATGAGTCAACTCTTCGTATCAGGTGGCCAAAGTATTGGAGTTTCAGCTTTAGCATCAGTCCTTCCAACGGACACCCAGGACTGATCTCATTTAGGATGGACTGGTTGGATCTCCTTGCAGTCCCAGGGACTCTCAAGAGTCTTCTCCAACACCACAGGTCAAAAGCATCAATTCTTTGGGGCTCAGCTTTCTTTAGAGTCCAACTCTCACATCCATACATGACTACTGGAAAAACCAAAGCCTCGGCTAGATGGACCTTTGTGGACAAAGTAATGTCTCTGCTTTTTAATATGCTATCTAGGTTGGTCGTAACTTTCCTTCCAAGGAATAAGCGTCTTTTAATTTCATGGCTGCAATCACCATCTGCAGTGATTTTGGAGCCCAGAAAAATAGTCAGCCACTGTATCCACTATTTCCCCATCTATTTGCCATGAAGTGATAGGACCAGATGCCATGATCTTCATTTTCTGAATGTTGAGCTTTAAGCCAACTTTTTCACTCTCCTCTTTCATTTTCATCAAGAGGCTTTTTAGTTCCTCTTCACTTTCTGCCATAAGGGTGGTGTCATCTGCATATCTGAGGTGATTGATATTTCTCCTGGCAATCTTGATTCCAGCCTGTGCTTCTTCCAGCCCAGAGTTTCTCATGATGTACTCTGCATAGAAGTTAAATAAGCAGGGTGACAATATACAGCCTTGACATACTCCTTTTCCTGTTTGGAACCAGTCTGTTGTTCCATGTCCAGTTCTAACTGTTGCTTCCTGACCTGCATACAGGTTTCTCAAGAGGCAGGTCAGGTGGTCTGGTATTCCCATCTCCTTCAGAATTTTCCACAGTTTGTTGTGATCCATACAGTCAAAGGCTTTGGCATAGTCAATAAAGCAGAAATAGATGTTTTTCTGGAACTCTCTAACTTTTTTGATGATCCAGTGGATGTTGGCAATTTGATCTCTGGTTCCTCTGCCATTTCTAAAACCAGCTTGAACATTTGGAAGCTCATGGTGCACGTATTGCTAAAGCCTGGCTTGGAGAATTTTGAGCATTACTTTGCTAGCGTGTGAGATGAGTACAACTGTGCGGTAGTTTGAGCACTCTTTGGCATTGCCTTTCTTTGGGATTGGAATGAAAACTGACCTTTTCCAGTCCTGTGGCCACTGCTGAGTTTTCCAAATTTGCTGGCATATTGCATGCAGCACTTTCAGAGCATCATCTTTCAGGATTTGAAATAGCTCAACTGGAATATTATTACCTCAACTAGCTTTGTTTGTAGTGATGCTTCCTAAGGCCCACTTGACTTCACATTCCAGGATGTCTGGCTCTAGGTGAGTGATCACACCATTGTGATTATCTGGCGGATACTTTTACCACTGAGCCATTGGAGGTGCCCTCTAAACAACAGTAACCAGCGTGGACTTGCACCTAAATCCCTAAGCTCCTCCCACACCCTCTATCACCAAGGTCTCCTGTCTCTTTCTGGACAAGCTTGTCTGCTCCAGAGCCTTCAAAAACATCTGTACCCTCAGACCTAACTCTCCCTCCCCTGTGAGGTCCCACAGTGTTTCCTGTTATTGTGACCTCACTTTCCCTACAGGGCTCATCTCTATTTTATGCTATCTATTGTGAAAACAAGACCATCTTCCCAGAGAAGCCATCAGGCCCCAATCAAATCTGCTGTCCTTGTGGAAAGAATCCCCAAGCCCTTTCTCCCCACGGCACAGAGCCCAGAGTTGTTATAGCCTCTTTTTCTATTCACACTCTGTGCTGAATTAGTCACCAAATCCTGCCACTTTTTTTTTTTTGTAACAATAGAGATAAAATCAGTCTCTTTTTCTTCATTTTAATAGCTAAATCTCTGATTCAGGTTCTGTTTAAGTTACCCATAGCCTACTCTGACTGGTCTCTCTCCCTCTCTTCTGATCAATTCAAAATACAATGGTTAGAATCGCTTTCATTTCACTTGCTTTGACTAGATTTTTTTCTTTCTTTCTTTTCTTTTTTTGTTCACAGGCTTAGAA
The DNA here is from genome assembly GCF_023091745.1 of Budorcas taxicolor. Taxonomy (NCBI): domain Eukaryota; kingdom Metazoa; phylum Chordata; class Mammalia; order Artiodactyla; family Bovidae; genus Budorcas; species Budorcas taxicolor. The sequence goes on from NC_068919.1 coordinate 31,121,281, forward strand.
TCATAAAATAATATAATTTTAAAGACAGCTAGGACCTTAAAAATCACCTAGTCCCCATTCTTTCACGGATGAGGGAATAGGCAGTGAGGAAGGCAAAACTGCCCAGGATCATAAGAATTGCCTGAGCTGGAATTAGATCCAGGCTGCCCATATCCATGAGTTCCCTTTAACAGTCCACATTGCATCATTCTTTGTGTGCACACTGAACCTTCCGTCTACACATAATCCTGTGGACTGGGGTGTCCGTACTTCTTATACTTAGACACTTCTTTTACTCTCGTCAGGGAAAGCTGGTTTCCTCCCAGACTTTTTTACTCAATTTCCCCACTTTCATGGACTAACATATTATTTCTATACAACTGCTACAACACTTCCTTCCTCTGATTCAAAACTAATTTCAAATCTAATCTCCTCTAAGAAATGGCTGGTTAATGGTAACCCTCTCACCTCAATACTCAGTTTTCATGTAGATTTTCTTCCTCAGCCTTCTCTCTAGCTTATTTGAATTCAATTCAACAAGAAATCAGCACCTACTAAGAGCTAAGCAAAGTGAATAAGCCCTTTGCCACTTAAAAGGTAGGGGGGACAAAAAGCTCCAAACCAATCCAGAAATAGTTTCAAACCCTCCACTAGTTTGGAAACATAGCTGAAGACCAGGGCTGTCAGTCACAAAACAGAATCTAATTTTGTTCTGTTGTGATGCCTAGAAGAATCATTTTCTCTTTGGATCCATTTTGGTCTATTTGCGAGTATTGCTATTAGGCTATGGAAGGGATTCTAGGAAGGTCTAGCCACAGAAATTCTCATTATTTTTTTCTTTGTTAATGATTACTGGTGTTACTGGAAAAAATCAAATCATCTTCACAAACTGCCAATTTTTTTCACCCTTTGTCCTCAAAACAGAATTCATTATAATACACTGCAAGGGGCTGCCCATAGTTGCTTGATAAAAGAATACTTCATCCGAAGTATTCTTTATAACTAGTGAACTACTGCCTGGGGCTGGAAATATTTTTATTGTATAAAGATTTTCTGTTATAATGGAATTGGACTTACTCATTATATCTAAAATTCTGAACTTGTTTAGTCACCAACTTGATGGTAAATGGGCAGGCATTATTTATTTAGGGTGTGGGATAGGCAAGCTTTCCTTCTGAGAACAAATTATTGGCAATTCTTTAATTAATCCAGTAGAAGATGAGTTGAGACCACAGGATATTAGTCCCTGCTGATACTCTAAAAAACATGATACTGTTACATCATAACTAATGCTCAAATTCCTAGGGAAACAGTATCCTGAAAATGTTACCTTAAATGAGAACTAGAGTACTTGCTACTGTGATGGAACCAAAGTATGAATTTAACTTACCTGCAGAGTTTTGAAACTGGGGCATTGTTTTCGTCAGTGGGTTATGGCCCCATTTCCAGAAAAATCTATCTGAGTCTAATGTAACCTAGCAAATCTTTCAAATGAAAGAGTCTTGTGGGAGGCAAGTTGTCATTTTCTGACATATTATTTAGGGCTCAGCTCAGGTTTCATTCTTTCTTCTTTCCCCACTTAAACCCCTGCTCAATCTCCACAAGCGCCATTTTCTAATTAAGGCAAATGAGATTTGTAATGTGTAGAAGGGAGACGTGACCTCCCTTGTGAGCCAGCCTTGCTCCTCCCCACACACCATTAGAAAATAGAATCCAGGGGTGGTTGTTTTTTTAATTGGTATCGCTTTGTCTTTAGTGCAAAACACACGGCAATAATTTAGTGAACCTCAGTGTTTCTCTTGTGGCAAATTGATAGCATAATTTTATTATGAGTGGAACAATGACTTCTGGGAGCCGGAGAGATTCTCCCAGAACTACACATAACTCGGTTGACTAAATGTAATACTTGAAGAAGGTAATGAAAACAGAGCTGAGGTTCAGAGAGAACTAGGAGATTTCAGTTTCTTGCTCCCATCAAAAGGCTACTCAATAAATCATACCTGAAGCTTATTTAATGTCAGAAGCCAGTAAACTGACAAAGTACATTGGGGTGCTTACCTTAGAAAAGGCACACTGAAGTCACGTGATCTCTAGTCCCTGGACCTGATGGGGTTATATAATCCATCTATGGATTTTAATATGTAACCTATTATGTTCCCTTTGGTGCTAATTATTTTACACTTCACTAGTTTCCTGTTTACTGACATTGCTTTAGCAATTTCATTATGAAAAAATTACAAGGAAAGGTAATCCAGATGACTTTTACTATTCTATTCTACAGGAGGTTTCTACTTTTCCCTTTAACATTCTTCTTTTATACCAGCCGAGGCCACCAAACACAAACACAAAACACTGAATCCATGGGAACACTGTATGATAACAGGAAACCTGCATATTTCGTAAAGCAAAGAGCCACACTGAGTCACACAGATCCAAGACTACCAGTATTTAGTAACTCGCAGCTAAGAAGGTATTTGGAGTTTACTCCATGGAACCTGGCTTCAGGTAACACAGGAAATAAACCAGCTGTGACCAAGTTTCACTATGCTACTGTCTACACAACTTTATGAAGAGGAAATTTGCTCGTGGGCACTCAAGAATACCTATATATCTTTTCAACTGCAAAAACAGATGAGACAGTGAGAATCAGATCCATGATTTAAAAAAAAAAAAAAAAGACCACTTTGCCTAAATGAAATCCTTAGGCACTTCACTGCATATGTGACTTTGAGTATTCTCACCCATCAGACTACTGGCATCAGAGTACCCTCTTTTGAAAGGGGTAGTTTTCAGGATTTCAGAAAACATAGTACAGAGACAAAGAAAGATCCCATGTGTTCAATAACTTTTAAATGAAATAATATCCAAAATCTAGGTTTAAAATAGCTGTTAGTTCAACTTTGAAATTAACCAAAATATCACTATCAGCCTGGTGAAAGTATGCAAATACCTGTGACCGTCTCTGTGAAGGAGATCTATCAGTCAATAATGAAAAAAAGGAATCCCCTGACCATCCTTCTTATGACACAGCCTTAGTCAAAACGACTGAGTCCTTCCTCAAGAGCTGAGTGGAAACCATTAAGCCAAGATCATTGCAGGGATTTTTCACCTGTGGGTTTTCAGGTAGAATTGAATCTAGATCTTTGGGGATTAATCTGCTGTCCCACCACTCCCTTAATAATCACTGCTAAAGTTTTTGTTTACCTAAAGTCTTTAAGAAGTTTGGAACTCAAGAGGTCAACATTAAACAGCCTGAAACCTCAGCTCACAGAGACTTATCTAAAAGATAAGTTGTATCTAGAGACAGACGGGAAATCTCATATCTCTCAATGTTTACCTTGCAAGGAAAAAAAGAGAAAGAACTCTGATATGTTCCAACCTGAGTAAAGAATGAACAATTCTGACCAGGACGGAGAGTTAGTGCAAACCTATCTTGAACGATCAGTCAGCAATAAAGATTCTCATTCATGTACAAAAGACATGCAAACAAACAAACAAAAAGAAACGAAGTTTTCTATTATGATTATAGTAAGACAACGAAGCAGGAAAAAGATGTGAAGAAAGCAATTTTTTTTAAAAAAGGAAAAACTATTTTCCTACCCATGTTGCTAACAGTTTTGCAGATAAAAAATAATTTTCCTTGTTTCTGGAGATTAGGGGAAATAGCTCAGAACGTTGCCCACTGGATAGAATTTCTGGGCTAAGCACTGGGAGGTGCCACCTAACCGATGCTCATTCTCTAATATCTGAAAAATTCAACACAATGAAAACAACAGCAGCAACAACAACACAAGTCCTTAAGATCAAGAGGTTAATGGAACCTAAAAAGAGAGCAGACTCTCAACTAAGTAATTTTTGGAATGCTGCTCTCCAGTGAATGAATGCGTGAATGAATGAGTGAAGTGAATGAGGACCTGGTCTAAAGACGATTCATTAAGTACTTATTTCTCAGAGAGCGAATTTTCAGAATATATTTAAAAAACATGTTATACTCTGGGTGATGGAAAAAACGAGGAAAAAATTTTACTGAAATGGTAGTAACATGGTAAAAAGGACTGAGAACTCAGAACCAAGCCATAGCCTTTTTTAAGAGTAAAAAGACTCGCATTTTTAAGGATAAAAAAATTAGGGAAAGTAAAAAACATGGTATTGGTACATTCTCATCTATCTTTTTACTTTCTTTTTAATAGCGTGTAATTTAAAAGATCTGTTCCATTTACAAGCCCCCTTCTATTTTCTACATGCTAGAAGTAAATTAGAGGGTAATTTGAAGATTCCTGTTTATTAATTTTTTAAAAAAAACAGTTTTATTGATCTGTAACTGGGGTTAGGTATACTCACTGAATTGACTGCTATAATTCTGTAATATTTTCAATGGATTGTCTCCATTTTTTTCTTACTTAAAAATAAGCACATAGCAAGTCAGTATCATCCTACTTTAATATCATGTAACCCACTGAGAAACCATGCCAACAGAGATGGCAAAAGGACTTATTTGAGTAAACTTTTGTTTCTCTTCCAAATACTGCTACAGTGAAGCGCATAAATAGGTAGAGCCTTCTGCCTAACCCAAGATTTGTCTGTGGAGTTTATTGTCTTTATCAATGAAAGAGAGGAGGCCAATTCTAAAAATCTTCAAATATCAAAAATAGTCTACATATTTGGCTGATTTCTCCCCCCTTCCATATTTAGAGGTTTTAAAAAAGGGTAAGGTTTACCCTGAGAAATTTTTTATCTTCAAAAGCGTTCTCATTTAAATATTTTCTTTAAGGGGTAGTTTTTGGAAGTATTTCAGAAACTTGTTGCATTCCTTTTTTGTTGTTTTGTGTTTTCTCTGTAGCCTTGTACTTTCCTCTAAATGAGGAACTTCTTTTCTCCCCTTATTGGCATTCCAACCCAGCAAAGAAATATGCATCCTGAGATAATGCTGCCAGCTTGCTATGAAAACCATATTTCATTCTTTCTTTGCAGAGCGAAAGGGAAAAGCACAAAGGAGCTGGTATAATTGAATGTAAAGGATTGCAGCAAACCTCCCCTTTGAGTCCCCTCGCTGGCATCCCCTTCCTTTATTCCGCCCTCCACTCCTTTTGTTTACCACTTTTAAAAGGCTCTTGCTGAGTCTTAGCCGCTTGGCCAAATTTGGACTGAATCTCAATTTCTGGAAATGGTACTCGCATCTCTACAGGATAGAAGGTGTCCAGAAATGCTGGAGTGACCCGGCAATGGATTGGAGGCACAGCTGCCTAGGTACAATGGATGCCTTCGATTTTCAGACTAGTGTGGGAATGTCAGGAATCTGCTGCAGAAAGTAAAGTAGGAAAACATGATAATAGTCCCTCTTATTCAAAATTGGCAGGCCAGGGGTTGATGCTCTGGTCACCCTCAGTTCCATTTGCTGTAGACAGAGCAAAATGAAATCCATTAAATTTCCGGGCAATCCCTCTGGTTAAACATTAATCATGTGTATTTTTCTTTTCACGTCTTTTAATCTCTCTTACCACCTCCCTTTGGTTTTCCTTTTAGAAACAACTGCAGGTCCCCAAGAAATGATCATATGACCATGGAGACGGAATAACTGGAAGCCTAGTAGAGCTGAAAAGAGACTGGAGACTCTAAGCTAATACAAACTCAGCTCTTTCACAGGAGTGACTGTCGGTAAGAAAACATGTACACACTGCTATATTTAAAATAGGTAACCAACAAGGACCTACTGTATAGCACAGGGAACTCTTCTCAGTATTACGTGGCAGCTTGGATAGGAGGGGAGTTTAGGGGGAGAATGGATACAGGTATATGTATGACTGAGTCCCTTTGCTGTCCACATGAAACTATCACAACACTTACTTCAACATATAATAAAAAGTAAACATGAAAAGAAAAAAAGAAAACACTCTAGTTTTAGAAAAAAAACTTCATGAGGTTTTCTGGCCCCACATCCCCAGCCATCTTTGCCTCCTCCCTGGGTCATTGGTTTCTCTGGCATAGGAGGCCATGGAAAGAGAAGTCTTTCACCTTAAGCTTGCCAACCAGGAATTCAACGCTTTTTTTTAAACCTTCCCTTCCTTAGCATCGGCAGTCTCAGCACATTAAATGCTGACAATGAATCTAGCACCTGGCAAATCTGACTTGAGATTCAAATGGATTTTTATTCAGAAACATAGATGTAACTTGGAAATAATCAGCAAAGACGGCAGCTCTGTGTTTTAACAAATGGCCATGGTGGAAACTGCTGAGCAGGGAGAAGGTTTTCAGTCCAGCCGGCTCATTCTCTTAGGTTTCTCTCAACTCCACCTCCTTGGTCTATCACTCTCTCCTTCAATCCTTTTCTCTGGAGATGAAAATGTCCAGCTGCCCCTGTTCCTCATTTAGATTTCCTGCACCACTGGCCAATTAGTCCATATGTTTATTACAAAATTATTTTCCTCAATTCCCAGCTTACTCATGATGTCCTAATATTACAACGTATTTTCCGGTGTCTGCTCTCCTTGCCAGGGAGTGACAACGTACACACCTTCGAAATGACTTGTCTTTGCTGTAAAGAAGTGCAACGTCTTTTTACCACTAACCCAGCCACCTACTCATTTAATTAGGCTTCAAATTGGGCTTGGGGATTCACTGACAGAGGGCCTGACACTGACCCTGTCTTCAACCCCACCGAGAACACTATTATTGCCCTTCGAGAGTTAAGCAGCAAAGAAAAGCATCTGGCACCTCTAGACTGATGGATTCCTGAGGAAAATGATTGCTTTCCTTAGGCTACCGCTCTGTTCCTGTCCATATTTTAATCAGGGCTGGGGAGGTCTTCTAACAAAACCACCTTTTCTTTTCAGAGCACTCTTAACCTACAACAGGAGTGCACAAACCGATTCTTTTGTCTCCTCATCTTTCCATTTCACAAGTAAGAAAACCAAGTCACTGAGTAGTTAATGAGCCTTTCTACAGCGAAAGGGAAGAAGGCTAGAAAGAGAAACTGACTTCCAAGATAACTTTCACAGCACAGTTCTTTTTCGGCTGTACCACTCAGCTTACAGGATCTGAGTCCCCCAACTAGGGATCGAACCAGGGTTGTGAAAGCACTGAGTCCTAGTCACTGGACCACCCGGGAATTCCCCTGGCACAGTACTTTAGTCCGAACTGAACAAGCTTTCATCTAGTCCAGAAAAAACTGTCAACATGGTCAAACTGAAATAGGTAAAACAAAGCTATCTCTTCCCATGAGGAAGTTCCACAAAGTGGATGTCTGATTATTAAAGGCTGTTGTAGCAAGAAAGATTGTTGGAAGACCACTGATGGAAAGAAGGGGCAAGCAGGATGAAGATATTTCATATCTTCAGGTTGAGAGGCTGTACAGGGACATTTAAAACTATTACACAAAAGAACTCGCTGGCTACCTTCAACTGAAAAAGCTCCTTGAAATTTCAGTTTTGTGCATGTTTATTTACGGCCCTAGAGACAGCCTCCTATCAAGAAAGTAAGTCCTTTATTCCTAGTATACCTTTCTTCTGTCAATATGTCACCCAGTGAATTTTGCTTGTTGGTATATAGATAAGAATACAATTACTTCAGTGACATGAGTTTTTAAAAGCAGTATTTCTTCCTTTTAAAATTAAACCTAGAAACAGGGACTTAAAATTAATATCATAATTCTTATATAGCATTGAGGAAAGTTACATGAGAACATGGAAATGTTATGATTTTTTGCACAGTATTTTTAGCTTTGTTGTTATTTATTCACTAAGTCATGTCTGACTCTTATGCAACCCCATGGACTGTAGTCCGCCAGGCTCCTCTGTCCATGGGATTTTCCAGGCACGAATACTGCAGTGGGTTACCATTTCCTTCTCCAGGGGATCTTTCTGACCCAGGGATTGAGGGGTTTTAATTGTCAAAGTTAAGACTGTGCTATATTTCAATGATTACTAACTTCAAAGATGTACAATTGCACCCCAACAAATTATTCAAGCAAGAACTTCCTCATTAAAAAAAATAATTTTCAAAAAAATTTTCTGTCAATGAATGCATGTAAGCATGGCTCCTGAGGAAATACCAGAGCATTAATACCCAAAACTTTCCTTCAAAAAGTCTAGTCTTCACAGCTATTTGAAGCCACTTACCTCCTAGGGCTCCCTAATCTTCCCTCCTTGGCATCAAAGAACTACAAAAGAAGGATCATCTAAGAAACTACAAAAGTCTATCTTTGTTTAAGATAGAAGCTATGCACAGTAAGTTGTCTGCTCTCAAATTTTATTGCCTCTATTTTTTCCTGAAAGAAATCTCCATTCTAATTTATAAGTGATTTAATGATGTCTTAATTGATAGCATTGTTTGAAATCATCATAAATCTTTCTCTCTCATTTTTATAATTATGTACTTTATTTTAACCACAGATAACATCTGCGGTACATGCCAGCACTATGCTGAGACTTAGCCTGCAGTACCTCTCTGACATGTTACAGCTATATGTGACTATTGTTCGCATTTTATAGATGAGGAAACTAAGGCTTAAAAAGGTTAAGCAATTTGGTGAAGGTTGAACATCTAATTGATAAACGATGAAACCAGGATTTTAGCCCCATGGGGTCTGGTCCGGAGTCTGATTACCCACTACACTATATTACCTACCAAAATTTAATGAATATTCAGTCACAGTATACCACATTTGCTTCTTCATGGTGAGTAGGTTATTCAGACTGAGGATATTCATTCTTTTGCTTTTCTTCTCTCCTATGCACACATTTTGGGGGTTTCACAGTTGAGGTGACTCTCCCCTAACTGAGCAGTCTAGAAAGCAAATCTCACTATAGTACTTGTGATTAGCTTTGGCAGTGAAGTGCATACATACACTGAAGATTGGGTTATCATCATTTTTTTAAAAAAAGTCTTAATTAGATGACTGATTATTAATAGATTTCTGATGACTAATTGTAGGAAAAAATGACTTAGTGTCAAACTCCACTCTTTTCCTGAAATCACATTTTGATTTGGTGGTATCATCAATTTTTGCACACTCCCTACTGTTAAATACACAGGAAAAGCCCATTAAGATTATTCTTAACACTAGCTGCTAAGATAAAACAATCTTTAATTCCCTTAATTATCTCCTAAACTTCCTTTTTGCTTATTTGTTCTGAAATTACTGACCGATCTTAACAGGCCTGTTTTTATTGCTTATTGCTCTCATCAAATGCGTGGAGCCATGTTCTATTGCTTATTACTACAGAGGTTATTTTACAGCGATACTTAACTACCCTGACCTTGCTAGGCCTTTCTATTTTAAGAGGTAAGTGAGAAGCAGAACTGAAGCAGGTCTTCCATGGTTTTCCAATGTGAATGCTCTCTATACTATTCAAATTCTTTTAGTATAGGCATCAGAACACACTAGTCTGAAGTTTTGGCCTCAATCAGAGAAGTGGGTATTATTTCCTAGCAGAGTTCACTAAATGAGGTTTAGGAACTGCTTGCTGATCCCTGTTCTTTTTTTCCCCATTTCTGAGAGCTCTCAGGGCCTGGAGAAATAGTTTACAGCCTACTCTTCTCATCTCTTTTAGCTATCACTTGGCACTTAAGAACAGTGATTATGAAGCCTTTTGAAATGAGTTTGGATAGCTTTCTCTGTTTTAAAGATGATATCATCAAGACACTGGACAGTTTCAGAATGTACTGTATAGTAGCTGGTGTTCTCTTGTACATTTCTTTTTGAGATCCACCAAAATTCGGTCCCTGTGTGAAATTCCTGGTAGTCTTTTAGAAGTAACTGCTGTATTATCCTCACAGTCACACCTTATTATCAAAGTTATGGTAGCTGTTAACTAAGAATTAGACCTCAGGGCAGGATTAGAGGGTTTTTCAGAGGGAGGTGTGAAAATTAGGGAGATGGAATTATTTTGTAAAGATGTAGGTGTCAACCCTGATGCCATATTACGGGAAGTATGCAGTGTGATAGACTGTCACATTGTAACCCTTGGCATTCTGTGGCAAACAAGGCTCAAATAATAGAGAAACAAGAAACCTAAGCTATCACACCACAGAACTCCTCATCCATGCCCTGGGGCTTAATGGAATTCAGAAAATAAGGGGTGCTCTCTCCAGGTTCCAACCGGGTGTCTAATTGTGAAAAAGGCTCATCTTTAGATATGACTGTAGCATCTTCACTCTTCAAGTGTAATGACTACATCAAAAAGTACAGGGAGTGGGTGAGAGGGAGCAGTACTTTCAAAAAGAGCAAGATCAAATGTCAAAGTCAAATATCCATGTAGAAATAGTTCCTTTTTTCCCCCAAACTCCCATCACAACCACCCTCAACTTGTTCCAAATTTATAAAGATTGTGATTTTAAAGCAACATTCACTGCATTAAGGTCCTCTGTATACACGGTAGCTCAGTTTGGTGATCAGTATGATGATTATAAAAAAACATGCAGCGTAAATAAGTCTTCAACCATCAACACAGACTGCATTTATTTTATTGTTTTAGACTTCTGATAGCTTGTCCTAGGAACATAAATGAGAATATATATACATTGACATACGTATCTATTCTATGAGGCTCGTATCAACATGGAATCACATACACATCTCTGTCTGGAGATTACAGCCTTTATTCCAAGTTTTTGGTCTAAAGGGTATCTTTAAATGTACATAGTTCCAATCTTTAGTAGAAAATTAAAGTGAATTCAAGTCTGTATTGTCTATCCTTTCTTTCTGCCTTTCTTTTCAGGTTAGCAGTTTATTTCTGCATTAATCACCCTGACAGAAGCAAGGCAACTCAATTTTCTGCTTCTGTAGGTAGGCACATCACTTTCTGTACAGCACTAGGCATGAAAAGGGCTGCAGCTAAGCTTTGGTTACTGGTGTAATTGAAATGCTATCCACACTATAGGGTGCATTAAAGCCAGATAACGGCAGTTCCTGTGGCCAATTTAAGTAGCTTGACTTCCCTGGGAAAAAAAAAAAAATTGCCTGACAGATAAGGCAGACAAACTGGCTAATTCTCCAAGCATGTCTCTCATTGTGATCCTAGAAAAATGAGAAAAAAATGAATCACAGAACCACAAAATCAATTGACCCTCGGGTAGCTCATCAGGCAGCGAGCCTGATAAACCTAAAAGCTTTGTTAATGTCTGCCTGCCTGTATCCCACAGATAGAGCACTTTGTAAATGAACCTGCTTTGATAAATATATTAAGGAAAGCTGTGAATAAAGGCAGAGACTTCTCATTTGTAAATACAACCTCTGCTACATGGAATTAGAATGATAAAATGGAGTTCCATGTAATTAAGTTTGTATAAGGCCTGAAATCCGTGCAAATACTTTCCCTGAATTTTGAAAGAGAACTGTCAGTTCAATTAATCTGAACATCACCCCAAGAATGTACTGAACAAAATTAAGCTGCTGATAAAACCTGGGCCAGTATTTTGATAAGTAATTCCTATATCATTTCTTGGCCACTGTGATCATTTTATTTAATCCTCTGCCCCTCCTTTTCCTCAGTTACCCTCTAAGCCATATACAAAGAGTGATGTCCCATGCACCTTCACGGCAGTAATCGGCCAAATGGTAGAGCTAAAAGTGGGTAAATCTTTGGTTTTTCTTACCCTGTGTTCAAAAACACAAAAAAATTTGGGTAAATAAATTTCTGTTAGGAGTGCTAAAGAGCCTGCATCTCCATCACCCTAAAAAGCCTAGACAAAAGAAACCTTCCAGAACCGATAATTTCAAATTTCAACTGCATCAAAATACCCAGAGGAACTACTTTAAATGGGAGTGACTTAAACTGAATTTGCTCTGTTCAATTCAAGAATTTTAAAGCCTCAGAGATGGGAAAAGTGAGGTGGAGAGGAAGAGCAAGAGAAGAGAAAAGGAAAGAAAGAGGGAGGGAGAGAGAGAAAAAGGATATATCTCATCAAAACCATTAACCTGGTTACCTCTTCCTCTTGCTATGCACTACGTTCACACCTCAAGGTAGACACACAGGAGTTATCCTCCTTAATCCCATTTGTTTCAGAAACAAAAAACAATGATTGAGCAATCTTAGCCACAGGATAAAGACATTGATTTGGGGGTCACTCACCAGTTGTTTACTTGGAGAATTGTAAGTCCTGTGTCTTGAGCTAACTGTTTCTTCTGCTCTTCGGAAGGGTACGGATGCTAATGAAAAAACAAATGTTTTGAAAGATGTATCAGAAGTTAAGAAAGAGTCACTTACGTCTATGAATGAAACCACTGTTTGTGATTTCTTTAGTCTATGACTTGATTTTCCTAATCGCAGCCTTTTAATCACGTGTAGGGGAAAATGTGGGCAGAGACAAGAATCCAAAACCTGCCAGTGCAGCCCCGTTCGCACCACGCTGTGGAGGCCAGCAGCACAAAGCCAGCAGCGTTGCAAGTATTCAGTTTCTTCAGTCAATCAGGGATGCACAGCACTTGGGCGAAGGGTCTGAATTTTGGTTGTCTATACAGGCACTTCATGTACACTAAGGGAGCTAGATTCAGGCCCATTTTACTTCCTGGAAAACCTCTGTGCAGCCCTTCTCCTATGTTTTCTTTGTGAGATGAATATAATCATTATTTAATACAATCAATATAATCATTATTTCCTGGTTAATCTAAGATTATTGACAGTCAAAGTTTGGAAAGTCAGATTGTACATAATCACAACTATACTTGGAAGCCATGGCAACTGCTTCAATTATAGCAGAGTTCACTGACAGTTATTTATGTTGACTCCTTTAAAGGACAGTGGAAGATTCTTTCATTTTTCCTGGTTGCTGCTCCGGGTTAAGAGGGTCACATACAATGACCACACATCACAAGGAGTCAATTATGGGAATGCTTCACACAGAAATTTTACATTTTACCCTCAAGTGTGGCAATAAGAGAATGAAGCCATAGGTTTCAGTGTTTTTTAATTCTTTACTTCACAGCACAACTCACCAACATTTATAACAAACCATCCTCCCATCATCAAACCCCTTTCCTCTCTCATTCTGAAATCAGGTTGTTACTTTAGATTTATGCATTTACTTTGAGACACTCTATTGGCATATACATAATTATAAAATATATCTGTTAAATAGGTCCCTACTCTAAATTCACAGGTTTTCTTAAACAGAAAAGTAAACTTTTATACAGCATGTCAAAGTCATTTCTAAACTAGAAAGCCTTCAGGAATAAATATTTCTCATCAATGTTATTAAAGGGTGACATTAGGAACAACAAAGTATTCCATTCATAGCATTCTAAGCATTCCAGTGTTTGAGAGTGAATGTTTTTCACTCATCTAAGATTTTATTCTTCAGGTATTTCATCTTCCATAATAGCGTGCATTATCCAAAATGTGCACAATTACTTATTAGCAAAACCAAATGCCATTAGGCTAAACAAAATCCCCTGTATTGCAAAAGGGGTTAACTAGATTTGTATTAATATAGAAGCCAGGCTTTTAATATTCTGCAAATGTTAACAAAGAAAGATGATAATGTTGAGTTAATATGGGTTAAGCATAAAATGAAAATAAATTTTTCTGATTGCGAGGTGTTGACATTTTTTTGGCTAGGGCCTCCAGCCTGTTCCTGAAAGCTGTGTAATTACAGAAGGCTTTTCCCCTCCTTCTCCCTCCTGCTTCAAGCCTACCCACATTAGTAATGACCCCTTCACTGCTTCAAAAACCACTAATGGTCTTCAGCACGGGCAAGAAAAATGAACAGGATAAATTGGAATCCACAGTCAGTAATTTGCATCCTATGAGGCAGCTTTGGCCACTCACACTCATTCCTGGCCATCAATCGTTGCCTGTCAGGTGCTGCACTCTGCCACCATGACAAATACTCCTCCTAACACTCTGATTCGTCCAAACAATGTAATTGTCCTCTATTCTCCTTTTGGTAATGGAGATAATGAATGACTGCACAAACAAGAAGGACTGCTCATCACAGGCGCTGGGAGTGGCTTCAAACTGGTAAAGACCTACGGTACAAATTTTAATTGACTGACAACACTGGTTGGAGGGAAAATGACCAAAAAGATCCCCAAATCCTTGTCATGGTATTTTCCTGCCACACTCAAGGGAGAAGCACCCTTTGACTTTTTATTCCTCTAAGATTTTGAAAGCCTACTAGGTTTATAGGTTATTTGCCCAATGGAAATCAATTCTGCAAATAACAAAAATGAAAACACGGCCTCATCACAGGGATGTATAGCTCTGCACTGGTAATGCTGCCCAGTGTGCTGTTTCTTCATGCAGTGATTTCTTTTTTCCTTTTTGGTGTGGGTGTTCAGTCCTGCTCACCATCGCGATGTTTCTGTCAAAGACAGTTCTGACAAAATGTGGGCTGCAATGTGTGTGTGTATGTGAGAGAAACAGAGGCAGAGACACACACACACGTGCACATACACAGAGAAGGTTCAGATGAAATAAAGATTTAGGAGGTTAAGGTGGTAGAATAGAAAGGTAGAGTTAGTTACAGTCAGTTCCTTCAAGCAGCACTGTACATTCAGATGGAATAATAAGAATTCTTCCCAGTGTTTTATTAGAAATTTAGTCAATGACCACAAAATTACATAAATAGTGCATTATATCTTGGGAATCCCTGAACTGTACTTTCACCATGAAAGCAGTTGCAAATTCCATCCACAATCATTAAAAAAAATTGGGACCTTACAAAAATTCACCTTGCACAGATGGCTTTTTTTTTTTAATTAATAGGGAAGACCGTAATAACTTTAACTTATTTAAATAACATTCTGTGGTTTTTAACATTCGTGATTCTATGCCCCTTTTATATATGGAGTGGACTGTTTATCTGAAAGTGTTCTGGCAGTCGGCCACTGTATTTCTAAAATTAAAAAAGGGACAGAAAACAATCAGCTTTCAGAGGAATTGGAACCATGGCAATGTGTTTTGGATTAATTTACAAATATATGTATATATTTAAGGCCAAACTGTGGAACTAGAGAATTTCTACTACATGGTCTGTCATAGGCATTCTTCTACTTTATTAGAACAGACATCATATTGAAATAATAAACATGGGAAGCCTTCACTTCTTCTTTGATGTATATTGCTAAATGTCTGACTGGCTCAAATTTAAAATAAACTTTGGTATGTTTGCACTTGAAACTGGAAGTAGACCACAAGCAATAATTTGTTGTCAGTTTCCATATTCTTGGAATAAGGCTATAGTTTAGTCTGTTCACCGATGGGGGCCAACCCACATTGGTCCAGTGGCCCAGAGGTGGCTCAACTTACTCATAAGAATGTACACTGTAACATAATAGCAATGATGATGATTCCCTTCATCAAGAAAGAACCAGCATAGGTCAAAGTTTTTCACATCCCCCAATAATTTTAAAGCCACTGTTGAATGTAAGTGACTCACAAAGATTCTCTTATTTTGAATATCAGCTGACAACTGTTCAAAAAGTTAATAAGACACGTATGGCTTATGACTCAATGTAGATAGAAATTTTTTAAAATTGCCTTTTTTCTAAAGACTCATTCGAATGTGAGATGTATCTGTATCCCAGATACTGACCTTAGACTTTTTTCTTCTCCTCCTTTTTGGGGTTAACCTGGTTGATCAAGTACATGCAAACAGATCTACAATATAAATTTATCACTGAAATGGTTCTTGGGTGAAATCACTTAATAATCTTCTTTTGTGGTTAATCCTTGTCCATTTTTGTCCAAACTGGAACAAAATTTTGTCCAAACTGGAACAAAATTTTGTCCAAATTTATCATGATCTTTATTCCATGTTGAAAGGATTTATACTAATGTTTTAGAAAACTTCAAGTGATATTTTTAATCATCTTATGAAGTAAAAGTACACAATAAATTATCAAATGGATCAGAGTTAAATAAAACGTGAAGCTCTCACAAAAAGGTTTTCCTCACGTATAGCTGAGTGAAAAAAGGAAACTGTAGAATAATGTGTATCTTCAACTTTTGTAAAATAGATAAATAGCTAAATAAATACATTAATTAAATACACACATCAATGCTTGTCATACAAGAAAAACATCTGTAAAAACACACACTGAACAACGGTTCATGTTGTGTAGGGCCTGGGGTGCAGACTTTTACTTTCTGTTTATATACTCCTATATCATCTTCATGTATACTGCTGCAAACAATTTTTAAAAATCAAATATTAATTTAAAAATGATAATTTATTGTAATTTATACACTCCATTTTAGAAAACTTTGTTTTATTTATTTGTTTATTTTTGGCTGTGCTGGGTCTTCGTTGCTGGGCAGGCTTTCTCTAGTTGTGATAAGTGGGGGTCACTCATGGTTGTAGTGCACAGACTTCTCATTGTGGTGGCTTCTCCTGTTGCAGAGCATGAGCTTGAGGGTGCTTGGGCTTCAGCAGCTGTGCTTCCCGGGCTCTAGAGCACAGGTCAATAGTTGTGGCACACAGGCTTAGTTGTTCTGTGGCACGTGGAATCTTCCCAGACCAGGGATCGAACCCATGTCTCTTGCATTGGCAGGTGAATTCTTTACCACGGAGCCACTAAGGAAGCCCCTATACTCCATTTTTCTTTTAAAAAAAAAACATACTAATGCAACTTTTTATACAGTTAGATATTCTCTTTTGTTATTCATTGGATTTTTTAAAAGAAGGGCAGGTCAAGAATCAATCATTAAGGTTACCTTCCTATCCTATGAGTTTGACTCACTGGTCTATAAAGTTTGCTAGATAAGTTCTTTAAGGAACAACGTGCAGTTTGTCAAGTTTCTTCCGTAATGGCTGTAATACAGCCATGGAGACAAGTGATCAAATAATTTGTTGGGCAGGATCTTAGTTTGAGCAAAAACTTGGAAACTGGTCGTATGATCACCACTTCCTTTCCCTCAATCCTTACCCCTCTTGCTGCTCACCCCACCCCTACCCCGACCAAAATACAACCTCGTTTATAGAGTTAATTCAGGTCACCTTGAGTTTGATGATGATGCTCATAGATGAAACCCTCTAAGCAATTTCTCTATAGGGGCAATGAAACTGCATTGGGTATACAGCTATATATCACTTATTGCTCTAGGACCAGGCTTACTGAACTGAAACCAGTTGGTGCTAAAGATTTAACTCCTGAATAAATAAATGTCTTTTTGTGGAATATCAAACTTATTCAATGACCATTAATTTAATTTAAGTAAACAGAAATTCTGATGTCATGATTAGAGTGTATAACAAAATGAAATCTCAAGATGAAACCAGAAGCAAGATATTTAAAAACTATCACATCCTCATAGCTGGATGTAATCTGCTTTCCACTAGGTTCATATAGTGATTTACTTAGCATTTATAGCTTTTAGCCCTTCATTGTCACATCTTATACACTTTGACTAGGTACAACTTTCTGAGAGTAAAGCCTTACGTTTTCTAAACTTTTGTATTTCTCCCCTAACTCCCAACTCTGGCTCAATGTCTCTTTCACTAGGAAGAGTGGGAAAAAAAAAAAGATAGAAGTTCTCATTTAAGCTTTGTAAGTAGTTCTGCCACCTTGAACAAGACTGGGACTTAGTCTCTGTGATGGCAAATGAGGATGTTAACAAAGGTGTACATGCCTTATGAAATATCTATGGAGATTATAATAATAAAGTCTGTGATGGTTAATTCTGAACCTCCCTGACTCTTTCTCTCTCTCTCTTTCTCTTATACACATACACACTCTTCTCCTCTCCTCTCACGTTGTCTGAGCTTCTTATCACTACCTCAGGATGCAGTGAAAAGCCTTTGCTCTTCCACTACAAAACTAAGGTCCAATTTCTACCAAAACCACTTCTACATGAGACGTGATGTATCTCTTGCTTTGTGTTACTATTTGTAAATCTGCATTTTCTGGGTATCTTATCCTTATCCTAGTTCTTGAGATCATAACCACAAAATATTGAGGCAAAAAGGTCTTTAAACAGAACCTTGTCCTGCAACCTAACTTATGTAGATAAGGAAACCAAGATGCACATGGCGTTACACGCCTGGCCACAGAAACAGGAAACGCTGGGATAACCACCTGTTCTCCTGACATTTAGTGGAGGGCTTTTCCACCCTAACATTAAAGTTTTTCACTGAAGTAACTTTCCCCCTTTCTCTTGATAAAAGCGCCTTGATTTTACTTCAGAGATGTGCTTGGGAGTGGCTCACTGACCCAGGCTTAGCCAATCAACATAGCTAATCATCCTGGCTGCTTTGAAGATAGAAGCCAAGTTGAGCTTAATGGGAGTCAGTTAGGACTGTCAGTCAAAAGTGTTCTTTTGTCACTGGGGTTACTAAGTCAGTAGAATTTGTGTCGAGTTGCCATCAGGCCATTGTTGCCACCAAATGGAGAGAGGCTGATGGAGGATGCAGAGGACACAGACAAAAGCAGAGCCAGAAGCTATGAAGAATAGATTCATGCACATTTCTGCCCTTGGATCCAGCTTTATCTAAACCCAGCCACTCTTTACCTTTCAGCTACTTGAGCCAATTTATACATGTGGCATGCTTTAGATTATCAGAAATTTTCTCAGTTTACTCCCTATCTCCCTCTAGCTAAAAATGATTGTATTTTTTTCTTTTAAAGAGAAGGATGACGATGAGGCAAAAGAGGAAGGCAGGGTTGGGGGAAGAAGAAGAGGTGAACCATTTTGCTTTGACCTAGATCTAGACTCTGATCGAACGAGGCAAAAATCTTGAGGATTTGGGATTTTCTAAAAAGTTGATCAGCTTTGTGCAGTGGCAGTATTATACCAATGAGGTTTATCCAAGGTGTGATTATTGCTAATTAAAAAGTTGATCAGTGTTGTGATCCTAATAGATTTTAAAAAATCACCTAACTTGGAAGACAGAGGTTTAAACATGCAATGTATATTGAACTGTGAAAAATTTATATCTATTTTTCTAATTTGAAAAGCAAAGTACAAGGTAGAATTTTTATAATGACCATACAGAGAGCAAATTTCAGTATATTTCTTTGTGGAAAATTGAAACTCTTTAGGGAAATGAATATAAATTCATCAAAATACCCAAGAAACACATTTAGACACAAAAACCATACAGAGACCCAAGGCTTTGATAATGAAAAATGACACAAAAGTTGTTACAACCATCTGGCTAATTTAGTATTATTGGATTTAAGTAAAATTCCAAGGTGCTAAAGGAGAGTGTATTTCAAATGTTGTGTGACTGCAACATTCCCTCCCATTTCCATGATTCTGGCATGTCCATCAAGGTCAGTCCAAACACCAGGTCCCCTGGAAAGTCTTTCCTAGCCTTGAGTAGTCACTTTCCCCCAAATTCCACAGTGCTTTCTCTCCTCCCAGCTACATTATCTTTTAGGTATATGTGTGTTCTTGCGTTATAGCCCTCACTGGACTGCAAATCATTTGAGGACAAGGTTTAAGCCTTTAACCTTGAACTCTCTACGGCACTTAGAATATTTCCGACAGAATAGGTACTCAATACATACGTATTTGTGAATGCATTATTTCTGAAACTGACACTTTTTTATTAGAAAGGACTGATGGTGCCATATACATGATACATAAAAATTCAGATAAAAATGGTAAGATTCAGTCATTTACCTGTTTTACCGACACAATATCTGGATATTTGAAAACATCTACTGAATTTTTCACTTTTCATACAGATGTTTGGTGTCATAGAAACCCAGATTCCAGATTTAAATTAGTTAGCTGTTTTGTTTTTAATCTCAGATGTATATTTGAGGGGAAGAAAATGTGGCTATTTCAGGAGATTCATTTCCATTTGAGTTCATGTGGAAGTAAACAGATTAAATTATAATAATCACATCTTTTAAAATTCAGAAAAGGTTTGAGAGATTTTAATAATAGCAGATCCTAAGAGATTAACATGTTTGGTTGATATTTAGAGCCACAGTAGGAAGGCCTTTTTAAAAGGAGCAAAGAGAAAAGCACACGCTCTTTTGTAGATAAGCTAAAGGAATACTGAATGAGCCTGATGGATTATCATACAGAGATTTTTAATTTATTATTATCAAGATATAGGTAAAATAAAAGAATGGAGAAGGAATTTTTCATGAAACCAAAGTTAAGGACAAAGGAAAAAAATGTCTTAGGACTAAGGAGAAACACTTTTTTGCATCAGCAAAGGGAAATGTTACGTATACATGTATTGCAGTGATACAAAGGGAGTTCATATGGGCAGAAGCAATGAAATTAGATGATGGTCAGAAACCATCTACACTCATTCCACTTCTAAACTTCCAAAAAAAACATAAAAACATAAAAACACATTAGAAAACATTTGCAGATAGTAGTCAGGATTTTAAGCGCAACGAATATAATTATTTTCCTATTGACTGAGATTTTAAAGCTGAGCAGTCTTATTTTGAAAATAACAGCAATATATTCCTAAGGCTAGAGAAAGATAATTTTTATTTAACATTTGTTAGGACGCTCCCATGAGCTGCTTGACCATGCGTGTTATGCTGCCTACATGGCTAATGGGTAATCTTACCAAATGAGCCAAAGGCCACAAATAAGGCCTTGACTCATTTAACAGTCATTTCACATTTCCACACTATGACCAAATTAATATTTTATGGGGCTACTCAGTTCTACAGCCAGACCACTTTTCCAAAAAATTGAATTTCGTGCTTATTTATTTTATGGATCATTTGTTGAAATAGATTTCAAAACAGGCTTAGGCTATTTAGATTTTTCAGTGAACTGCAAAAACAAAACTTACAGACTCAGAGTTTTAGAAATAGAAGTCAGAAGTCATTTAATACAAACTTTCTCAGTATATGTCTAATGAAACTAAGGCTGAAGCAAAGTGGCTTGCCCTAAACTTGGTTGGCCTCCTCCTTTTTTAAAAATGTCCGTGACTTCCTCAGAGAGAACAAATTTCATACTTATATAACCTCAAAGAACATTTCTTACAGAACATCTTATTTTTACCTAGGAATCATGAATACCAGTAGCCAGATTTTACCCTGTAAATTACTTAATTCTTGTATCCCATATATTCCCATGTAATCCTATTTTTCTTCATTAGCCACACTGCATTGTAAATACTTGCTTATTTGTCAGTTTCTCCTATTGCATTCTGTGCTCCTTGAAAGCAGGGACTGACTATCCATATTTTATTTCCAGAATCTAGTTCACTGCTTAGCATGCCAAGGTATCAATAAGTGCATGTAGAATTAATCAAATTTGAGAATGCAAACAAGTGAATTTTTTGCATCCTAAAAATACTATTTTGAAATAAGAGAAAAGGTTGAGTTGAAAGCTAGATAGCAAATGAGAAGGGAGATTTAAGGAAGGAGACACCCTGCCTCCAATGCGGGAGACCCGGGTTCGATCCCTGGGTCGGGAAGATCCCCTGGAGAAGGAAATGGCAATCCACTCCAGTATTCTTGCCTGGAGAATCCCATGGATGGAGAAGTCCATGGGATCACAAAGAGTCGGACACGACTGAGCAACTTCATCTCACCTCACCTCACTCACTCATGTCAAACAGCGAAATAGTGAAAAACCAGCTCTTTTCAAAACAAAAGTATAACTTCATAACATAGAGTACTAAGTAGAAATGGGCAAATTCAGATGGTGCACTAAGAAACTATGGAAAGGAAATAAGTACATAGGACTTCTCACTAACATTTAATTTCTTCCTGTTAAAAAGGCTAAGGAGTTGCTTTAAAGATATATAATATCAGACCACTTAGATACTTGTATCTAATCTTATGACAACAATCCTACTGAACAGGCCCAGACACAGTGGCATATGAGACTGAATTAGAAAAAAAAGTTTAGCTGTTAATCTTGGGACTTCCCTGGTGGTTTAGTGGCTAACGCTCCACACTCCCAATGCAAGGGGCCTGGGTTTGATCCCTGGTCAGGGAACTAAATCCCACATGCTGCAACTAAGAGTTCACATGTTGCAACTAAGAACTGGCATAGCCAAATAAATACATAAATAAAAATAAAAATATTTTTTAAAATCCATTACATTTCTTTAGTAACATGAAAAAAGTCTGGATAAAAAGTTGTAGGGTAAATATTAAAGAATTATGGAGCAAATTTACAGGGAATAATAAACAATTCCAGTATATTTAGTCCAATTTCATTTGCATAGACTATGCTATAAATAATTTTGTCTTATTTACTTAACAATGCACTGAAAGTCTTACTTGACAAGAGAAAGCTAACATGGATTTAAAGAGGAAGAAATTGTTTAAAGAAACTAAGGGTTATCTCTTTTTCAAAAAGGTTATTATCTCTAGAGTAAGCAATGGAAATGTTGTGGATATTATCTTCTTTGCTCATCTCAGAATACAGGATAAGAGAGTGGGGTTAATGATAAGCTAAAAAGTCATAAGAAGGAAATAGCTATAAACTGATGATTTCTTGTGATGCACAGTGTGGTGGTTAAAAAGAAAACTTTAGTAGTGACTGAGCATTTCTTGTACAGTCTTACAGAGGTATTAATCAGAGTGGCTATGATGAAACAGAACCCCTAATGAGAGTTAATTCTTTGATTTTATAGTTCACCAAGATAAAAATTCTAAGGTTTTAAACACTAGCATTAGGAATTGGTTGAGAGGTTTCTTACTGGCTTCTTTTTCTAATATACACAAAGCTTTTTTTTGCATGTAAATGAGCATGGGATACAACTATTTACTTAGAGATACACTCTTTAAAAAGGGAAGTGAGCTAAAAGAAAAACTTGTCTTTTAAAAATTATAGCTCCATGTTCTCCAAATGTTTTGGAATTTATGACTTTTAAAACTATGGGAGAAAGACCATTATCGGTCTGTCTAGGAATTACAAAAATATAAGCCAAAGATATTACCCAATTGTTTACCTTAGTTATGCACCATACTAGTAAATAAAGCAATCAATTGGTACCATAACAAGAACATGCCTAACTGAGCCACCAAAAAAGGTCAGTTAGCAGTATTTATTTTGGAATTCCCCACAGTTTTATCTTATCAATTTGTTTTTCCTTCCCCTTTTAAGAGCAGCCTGTTTAGCGAAAGCTAACTACATCAAGATGGAGACAGAACAAGGTACAGCCACATTTATCTATGATAATGGACCCACCTGCCAATGTAAGATACATGAGACTCGGGTTTGATCCCTAGGTTGTGAAGATCCTCAGAGAAGAAAATGGCACCCCACTCCAGTATTCCTCCCTGGAAAGTTCCATGGACAGAGTAGTCTGACAGGCTACAGTCCATGGAGTCTCAAAGAGTCGGACTCCCCTGAGTGCAAGCAGCCCAATGTGCGTATAATGGCCCCATTACCATTCTACCCAAGCTTTAGAGCACGCAGATACTCAAAACAAAGAGTGTTTCTAAGCAGATGGAAAAAACACCAGTTTGTGAGTTTCTAATTTGTGTTTAGAGCAAATGAAACTCATCGGTAAGTAGAGCACCTTCAAAATGTCTTTTGAACATACCTATGACGATGTATCTTCTGGTAATTATGTATACAAGATCATAAACTAATCCATGTTGTAAGCAAAGAAAATGAAAAAATATATGCACTTAAAAATATATCTATGACTCTGAATATCTTTTGACTAAACATTTACTCATTCAAGGTAAAAGTGATCAAATATTGAAATAACAAATCATTTGATAGTATTTAATCTTTTAAATTTTTTTAAAGTATTTAACCTTTTACCATAATTAAATACTATGCTAAATACATCCAAATAAATTTAAATAAATTTAAAATGTATGGACTAAAATACAGAAACAGAGATTAAAAGTTTCATGTAAAATAATTAGGATATATGCTAGAATACATTTAGAGTATACTTATATATTAGTGCATGGCTATTTTCTTTCTAATTTGCATAGCAAACCAGAAAATAGTAAGAAAAAGCTCTTCTTAACTTGTGTAGCTAAGCTGACCTTGGCAGAAAGTATTTGCATCTGCTTATCAACTTGGATAAAGGAAAGAGGAATAATAGGGGACATATTAAAAATATGAATATTTAAAATTACTGCACTGGCCATATTTTTCCAATGCATTAAGTGATAAGATTTATAGAAAACAATAGCTACTTCTTATTCCTTCTGCTTTGTATATTAGAAATTGATAGTATATTTTTACATTCTTAGAACAAAGGATTCCATTTTTGCATGAAAATATTTCTTACAAGGATTTAAGAAGCCCTGAAAGGGGTTGTCCCTACAAAAACTGGACTCCAAAAGGACAGATCTTTAATGTAGCTGAATTCAGCGGGTATGAAGCACTATGGCCAGCATCTGCTCTAATTAGTGGAGCAACCATTCTGATTGCTGTTGCTTGTTTGTTGCTTCCTCTCTAAGTTGTGTCCAGCTCTTTTGCAACTCTGTGGACTGTAGCCCATCAGGCTCCTCTATCCATGGGATTTCCCAGGCAAGAATACTGGAGTGGGTTGTCATTGCTTCCTTCAGCAGATCTTCCTGACCCAGAGATCGAACCCACGTCTCCTGCAGTAGCAGGCAAATTCTTTACCACTGAGCCACCTGGGAAGCCATTCTGATTGTCGGTGCCTGTTAGTTTGCATATTACCTGTGATTTTTCTTCATGATGGACAGTGCCCTCTGACATTTCTGATACATGCTTGGCAAGGTTTTTTTTTTTTCTCCTTTGGCCACTTAGTCCTCCATCAAGGTTTGGACTCTCATCCCCTGCTTTGGAAGTGCACCGGACTGCCGAGGAAGTCCTCGTGTGTTGTATTTTTAACAGATGAACTCAAATTTGACCCGTATTCTACCATAATACAAAAAGCACTGACATTTCAGAGTAAGGTGAGTTGACCAATTGACGATAAGGGAATAATAAAGTTTTTCATTTTAAACAAGGTATTTTGAAGTATTCAAACCATGAATACTCAGGTGTTACTGACTGAATCATGTGCATTATTTAAATATTTAAATAATTTAAATACTCTTATTTGAGTAATTGGGAATATAACCTCATGCAACATAAGCTGAGTGGGTTTAGTTCTCTAAGAAGTTAGCAAAACACTTAAGGATTGCCACATGGCGAGAAATAAACCACAAATGGCCTTTAGATTCTAGTGGAAAAACATGAAGTAAAATCCAAGGTATTGTTCTATGTATATTCCATGATTATATATTGATTATGCTTTTATCTAAATAAGCACATTTTCTTAAGCAAGATAAGAAAGAGTCATAGGTAATAGGAGTTGAGAGGTAATAGGAGGAGTCAAAAATTATCTCAAAGAATTAAAAAATGTGAACAAAAATCACCATCAACTCATGACTCTGACCCCTTATATAAGATAATTTCTTGGATTTGATCTGGATAGTGAAAGAAAAGTAGACTGACAAACTCTCCTTTGCACAGACCCACTTACAAATCGGCATCCATTTAGTGTCAGTGTTTCTAACCTGGCAGAAACTAAAGAAAATACTTTTTCAATTCAGATGTTAGAACATTTTAAAATTGTGTACAGTGAAGGAAATACAGAAGGGGAAGAAATTCAGAAAGAAATGTATTAATCCCTACTTTTTCATCTTTTCTGACCTAATCAGCCAATTTTGAAATGGCCTAGGAACATATTGGTTGTTACTCCTTGGAAGGAAAGTTATGACCAACCTAGATAGCATATTCAAAAGCAGAGACATTACTTTGCCAACAAAGGTTCGTCTAGTCAAGGCTATGGTTTTTCCAGTGGTCATGTATGGATGTGAGAGTTGGACTGTGAAGAAAGCTGAGCACCGAAGAATTGATGCTTTTGAACTGTGGTGTTGGAGAAGACTCTTGAGAGTCCCTTGGACTGCAAGGAGATCCAACCAGTCCATTCTGAAGGAGATCAGTCCTGGATGTTCTTTGGAAGGAATGATGCTAAAGCTGAAACTCCAGTACTTTGGCCACCTTATGTTAAGAGTTGACTCATTGAAAACGACTCTGATGCTGGGAGGGATTGGGGTCAGGAGGAGAAGGGAACGACAGAGGATGAGATGGCTGGATGGCATCACCGACTCGATGGACGCGAGTTTGAGTGAACTCCAGGAGCTGGTGATGGACAGGGAGGCCTGGCGTGCTGCAATTCATGGGTTGCAAAGAGTCGGACACGACTGAGCGACTGAACTGAACTGAGGAACATACTGGACTTCTCAGGTGGCACTAGCATAAAGAATCTGTTGTCAATGCAGGAGACTCAAGAGACTCAGATTCGATCTCTGGGTTGGGAAGATATCCTGGAGTAGGAAATGACAACCCACTCCAGAATTCTTGGCTGAAAAATTCCAAGGGCAGAGAAGCCTGGCAGGCCGCACTCCATGGGTCCGCAAAGAATTGGACACAACTGAATACTAACTCACTCAGGAATATACTCTTATAAGGAATGAATACTGTGTGCATTATTTATCATAGTGGTGTTTGTACAATTCTACAAACATTGAAAACATTGATGGATAGGTGCCAGGTCCTACGCTAGAAGACTTCCCTGGTGGCTTAGTGGTAAAGAATCTGCTTGCCAATGCAGGAGACACAGGTTTGATCCTTAGGTCAAGAAGATCCCCTGGACAAGGATATGGCAACCTATTCCAGTATTCTTGCTTGGGAAACCCCACGGACAGAGAAGCCTGGTGGGCTACAGTCCATGGGGTCACAGAGAGTCAGACAAGACTTAGTGATTAAACAACAACAACAGCACGGACTAGAAATTTAAGAATCCTGGTATCTGGGGGAATGGAGGAACTGTTAGAAACTGAGGTGGGTATTTTCACACTTGACTGGATACGCTTTCTTTTCTCTTCTTCAAGCTCCTAAACACATTCATCCTTTTAATTTTAAGCGACTGAAATGCTAATGACGTTACTGAACTTAGACTAACTCTCTGGAGATATTCCTTTCTTTTAACTCCTTGGACATTTGGGAATACAATTCATAGTAAGTATAAATATTCTAAGTTGAATTACTTCAGGAGCCTGCTATTTGCTAAATTGAGTTCTTTCATAAGATAATGTCCTTACAAAGCAATTAATTCCCTCAGCAGACTAATGCTCTTCTACATTTCTTTATGAACAAGTTCAGATGTTTACAGGAAATGCCAAATGAAACATTCTGATGGACTTATTAATGAGTGCTTGGGTTTTCATCTGTGTTTTTTTCACAGCTGTATATCCAGCTTCTAGAAAAGTGCTTGCGAGAGCAGTGCAAGCTCAATAAATATTTGGTTAAGTGAGTAAATAAAGGAATACATTTCCGGGGTTGACCTGAGACTGAAGTATGGAGTGTCTCATTTCAAGTGCACGTGGGAAGCAGGAGAAATGTAAGTGTTTAGGCTTTTTACCTTGTCACATTCATAGTTAGGAGGAGGTGCATGGCAAGAGGATGGGAAGTTTCTGCCTGTTACAGATTTAAAAGCAGACTCTGTCAATTTATTTACACTACTGAAAATCTGATTTTTTTTTTTTTCCCAAAAAGGAATGATACATTTCTAGGCCCATATTAACTAAGATAAAGGGGGAAAAACCTGTAGAAAGCCCCACAGCACTTGTAACAATAGTCTAGGCTGAAGTATATGGCTGTCACACTAAGGCAGTAACACTTTCCATGATTTAAACCCTAGTGGGTAAACATTTGAATTTAAAGTGTAGATACGTTTTGGAAACACTCAGCCAACTCAGGAAACACATGTGCTATGGTGCCATCAGGTCACACTTCAGGTGGAGCCCTGGGAAATTTTTTGGAAAATACTGGTAGAAATAGATTGGAATAGAGAGAGAAAGGGTGCATAAATCCATTAGCGATTGCATTTATAGCTCTTTCCATCTGTCATTTTCAAAGCATTTTTCTAATATTAGCTGCCGAAGTTCTAAGTGCACATGGCTCACATCCATTGTCTCATTGCACTTGGTAAAGGTAAAGAATGGAATGCAGGAAGCAGAAGCAAGTTACCATTTGTCTGCGATCCAGACAGATGAAATGCAGGGACTTAAACCTTGTGTTCTCAATGTCTTTCCCTATGCTGAAAATCTATGAGGCCAACTATTTCCTATGAATAATTTTTGCCTTTCAACAAAATCTTCATTCTTACTCTCTACATAGATTAGAGAGAAAGCTGACAGTATGAAAACACTGCTGAAGTACCCATTATAACATAATCTATTATACTGAAGACTTGATTATATCAACTCAAGGCAAGAAAGACCAACTTACAGAAAAAATCACGTGATGCTGACAAGATTTAATTAACTATATCAACTTCACAGTTATGATCAAAACCATGCAACACAATGCATTTCTAAGGTATCTGTTTCAATTTGACATAAGCAAAAAGATTCTGTAGTTTAATTAAACTCATACCTCTCTGCCTCTCTAGAATCTAGGTGACATTATAGAGCTTACTTATGACCAAAACAAATGGTGTAAATCATTTAACAAAATTGTCTGAAGAAATTAATAGCCATAATTTAGGATGAGTATGGGAGTCCTAAACAATTACACCATTAGGCCAGTTATTTTAAACTTAAAAATGGATAAGTTATTTTAAACCTAAAAATGAATGGTATTTTAAACTTAAAAATGGATATATGACTCCTAGAACTAGAACATAAGATCCTTGAGGAGTGGAGGTTTGAAAGAGACAATTAAGAAAATTTCACTGAATGAACTTTGCTCCTACCCAAGCTACACTTGCACTTGAGAAAGTGAGCTGGGGATCTGGAAGCTTCTTGTGGCTAATGTCTGCAACACACTGTGATAATGACCAAGAGACTAATCATTCAAGTGAAAAAAGGCTTGGCGAGTCCAAAGAAAAAGGAGCTTACAGTTATTCATGCAGTGAAATTTAAAAAAAAGAAAAACTTATAAAGAAATCCAGGCCATATCTCATGAGGGGAAGAAGAAACTAAAAAAATTTAAGAGACAAAGCCAGTCTATACAGATTAGAATAATATATGCACAAATCTCTGGAGAAACTCTATTATATCACAATTAATGCAGAGACTGCAATCAAGCCAGGCTAATTTCAATAGATTCCAAGTTTTGAACAGTTCCTAGACTATCCAAGTGGGAATTTGGCCAGGACGCTGGGGTTAATAATTCATTTTGAGAGAGGCTAATTCTTTGGGAGGCAGCCCACTCTGCAGGAGGAAGCATTTGGCCCATGTGAGCAAATTTGCTCTTCAAGATCACCCTCTATTAGCTCCACAAGACACTTTTTTTGGGGGGTGGGGGTGGGGGTCAGTTTACTTTCTCATGCATATAGAAATATTTATCATGTTTTCAATAATTATATATTAATGTTAGGTGAATGATTCAAACATATACATGAAATGTTTGGATTCTTAAAGAATAATTTTCATGCTAACTTTCCATTACCATGATCTAAGTATAGGATTATCATCGGAGTACTGTAGCAAAATATACAAACTGTGTAATCAGATGGTTCTGGTGTTTAATCTTGGCCTCATGGATTAGGAACTGGGAAACTTTGAAAATGCTACCAAACCACCCTAGGACTCAGGTTCACCACTCATAAAATACAAAAATTAATGGTGCCTACCTCAGAGGGGTCTCATGAAGCTTACATAAGTCACTTGTTAATTGAACAAACAGTTTTGAGTGCCAGGAACTGTTACAGCTCCTGGGAATACAGTAACAAACAAAAGAAACAAATTCCTGACCCCCATGAAACTTACATTCTGAGAGGGGACATAGGCATTACACCAAAAATATAGAATTTGCCTGAAGGTGATAAGTTTTATGAAAAAATAAACTTCATTGAGGTTATTTCTACACCAAGATAGAAAGTGGACGGGGGAATTGATCTCTTACATAGGGTGGTCAGGGAGAGCATTTTGAGAAGGTGACACCTAAGCAGAGAAGGCAGCGCCAGCTAGGAGGTGGCGGGAAGAACAGGAGGCCAGTGTCCTACAGCACAGACAGGGGTGAAGTGCAAGGACAGGGCTGGAAAAGCAGCTGGTGTCGACCATTCCAGGTGTTGCAGATCAGCTTCAAAGAATAGAGTACTAAGATGCTGCCTGGCACATAATAATTAAACACATAACAAACTATAGCTATTTATTTATTCATATTGGGTAAAGAGTCACCAATCAGAATCCCTCGTGTTTTCCATTGCTCTGCCAGGTCACTGGCATTTTCCACATCAGTCCTGTCATCTTAACATAGCTGACTCCCAACCTCTTGTACCTTAACACATTTTAAATGTCCAATGACAGATGAATGCATAAAGAAGATGTGGTACGTATGTACAATGGAATATTATTCAATCATAAAAAGGAATGAAATTTGGTCATTTCTAGAGATGTAGATGGCCCAAGAGTCTGTCATACAGAATGAAGTAAGTCAGATAGAGGAAAACAACTATCCTATATTAATGCATATACATGAAATCTAGGAAAATGGCACAGATGAACCTATTTCTAGGGTAGGAATAGTGATACAGACACAGAAGACAGACATGTGGACAAAGGAGGGGGAGGAGAGGGTGGGATTAACCGGGAGATTGGAATTGACATATGTGAACTACCATGTATAAAACAGATAGCTAGTGGGAACCTGCTATATAGTGCGGAGAACACAGCTCAGTGTTCAGTGCTCACCTGACCTAGATGGGTGGGATGGGGCTGGTGATGGGCAGGAGGCTCACGAGGGAGGGGATACATGTAAGCATATAGTAGATTCACTTCATTATACAGCAGAGACTAACACAACATTGTAAACCAAGTATACTCCAATAATAAAAGAAAATGCTTGCGGACCTCACGGGTGTTTCCAAACACGAATGTTTTCTCAGAGGTGTGGTTTTTTTTAATATCTTGTCTGGTAACTGGTCTTAAAACTGGTGGGTTCTTTAACTGTATAAAGAATACTGAATAAAGTGATGGTGATGGTTTAGTCACGAAGTTGTGTCTGACTCTCGCGACCCCATGGATTGTAGCCCATCAGGCTCCTCTGTCCACGGAATTTCCCACGCAAGAATACTTAAGTGGGTTGCCATTTCCTTCTCCAGGGGATCTTTCCGACCCAGGGATTGAACCTGGGTCTCCTGCACTGCAGGTGAATATTTTTTACCATCTGAGCCAGCAAGAAAACAGAATAAGGTGAGAGCAGGTACAAAACGAATCTTCAACTGAGATGTGTAGTGGGAGATGAGTTAGGACCGAGTCCGTTGTGTTTCCCCAGAAACAGCAGAAATTGAGTGCTACTTCATACTGAGCTGATTTAGAAGAAAATCTTTCACTGGTTTTCAAGTCTCTAAATCTGACTATAGTTCAATACAAATCACCACCAGCACCCCCACAATATACAGCATGAGTCATTCATACTCCTCCCAAAACTTGCATGGCTCCATGTCACAAATAAAACAGATTTCTGGCCTGTGGTGAAAGGCCTTTCATAATCTGGCCTCAACCCATTTTTCCAAACTTATATCCCATTACTCTCTAACACACACGTAAAGCCCTACCCAAATCACACTGGCTTCATTGTTCACTTTATTCCTATATCATTGCCATCACAATCTTCCCATATTGTAGATATTTCGCATGTTCACCATTATTTTGGGCGTTCTTCCCATTTTATACACACAGAAGTCTATGTTTTCCAGTCCCTCTGCGTCTCTCTTTCCCAAGAATTGGGCAGGACCATATGACTAGTTCTAGACAGATGACTGTGATTGAGGGGACCTGTGCTATTTTGGAGCTGATGAATTCACTTGCAGATGTGAACTTCCTAGGCCCTCTCTCTTGCTGCTGAAGTCATGGGGGTACTTGTTGAGATGGAGGTGCCACAAGATGCAAGGACCATATATGCTAAACTTGCATGTGGAGGATAGTTGCTTTAGACAGTAGAATGAATGCATGGCTGAGTCTGTGTGACCAAGAGACAAATCCTCATTATGCTAAGCCACTGAGATTTTGGTGATATTTGTCAAAGCACCATAACATAGCCTATTCTGATTGATATGCCATTCTTTAAGATTTTCGATCACCACTTTGAAGTGATTCTTGCTCTCTTTTCCAAAAAAACTAATATGAATAAATTTTTATTTTTTAGATGCTGGCAAATAATTGCTTTGCAGGAATAATCAGCAGCTCTAGTGAAAAGGATCTTTGATAAGCTTAGAGGCTGGGAAATGGGGGTCGAAATGAATTTTCCAAGCCTAGAGTCTAGTGGCAGCTAAGTTTCTTGTCAAAGCTGGGAGTTACTCAGTTGAATAAAGGGCTGATAAGCTGTGTTGAGAGTTGCCTAGTAGAAGAGATGGAGAAATGAGTAAGGTTAAAAGGGAATACCTGGGGATGAGATGAGTAGAATGAGTATTTTTCAAGTGGCATGTGTAGTG
This sequence comes from Budorcas taxicolor, assembly GCF_023091745.1. Taxonomy (NCBI): domain Eukaryota; kingdom Metazoa; phylum Chordata; class Mammalia; order Artiodactyla; family Bovidae; genus Budorcas; species Budorcas taxicolor. The sequence continues at coordinate 31,153,564 of NC_068919.1, forward strand.
TGTGACGTGACACCTCCCCATGACACTACAAATCTTCAGTAAAGCTAGGGAATTGAAAAAAATCCTTATATGGTTGGGTTTCTTGAGGAAGCTGATGAAGCAGCTGAATTTGACATCACATTTGTATAGATTTAAAACAGACTCACTTGTGTGGTCAAAGGAATCAGCTGATATCTGTGTCACACTTCATTTATATTCCTCAAGTACTTGTACTTGAGATCTTGTACTACCTTGTGTTACAGATACTGGGGTCGGGGGTGAGGGAGCCGGCGGGGTTGACTTCCCAACAAGACAGTGAGGTCTTCAATGAAAGAAACCATATTTCACACGTCTCTTGATCCTGCACATGCTTATTTCAGAACACTGTAATAAAAGATCCCAGTAAAAATGTATCTGTTGAATAGATGACTGCCACAGATCAAAACCAGTCCTTTTTACCCTGTTTTCTCATCCTGAAATGTAAACTGGCCTTAACTTCCTCTTCTACTTTAAGTTTTCGCTAGAGGTAGTTCAAGAATATTCTATGATATTTCTGTCATTCTAACTTGTAAGGGGTAGCATATAATTTAGCCCCTCATCAGCACAACCTTGCTAATTAGACATTGTTGTATTTCTTCTCTTAGTCTGCACTCTTAACTGCATTTAATTATCTGAATTTTCTCACTAGGAAAAGAAAGAACTTCCACAAAGGGTGAGAATTGGGAGGAAATGTAGATAAAAATGAATTTCACTATCTCACTTCCAGCTTATCTTCTCTGTCATCAACAGTGAAGTCCTGTTTTTGTCTCTTCAGAAAACCACATGACATTTGAGAATCTTCTCCTGTGCTGCACACATTTCAGAACCATCTGGAACACCTTCCTTCCTTCCTTCTCTCCACCTCCCTGATCGTCCATCCTTTTCTTCAAAAATGAAAGTGGTTTTTTTTTTCCCCCTTATCTGGCTTGCTTTTCCTATGTTTCTGGGTTCTTCCATTTTATCTTAGTTCTTTGATTATTTGCAGTAGCACTTATGTGCAGACAAAGTTGCACACAGAGCATAGTCTGAAATAAGTAATACTTTGAGATAAATCTTCTGTGGTACATACTGAAAATTACGAATTGACTTATCTGACTTCTAATTGCAAATATTAATGAGAAGTAAAAACCGCAACGATAATCAAGTCAGTACATACTAGAACATGAAGAAGCACTACTATACCACCTATAAATCATAGCAACATCTGTATTGCTGTTTTAAATTAGCATGTTTGCACTCTCAGGAAGTCTTGTGTCTGCACAAGAATTAGGAAATTAAACTCGTACCTATAGACTTTGAAGATCTCTTCATAATGAAAAAGTGTAAACTACAGCTTCTCATGACATAATACTTGAGAGTATTTGTCTTTTTTACAAACAAAAATGTATAGATAAAAGGAAACCATACATAGCCCTCTTCTTCAAATATTTCTTTCACTTGTCATAGCAGATAAATTTTAGACTACTGACACAGACTCTATAATAATCTGTATATGTACCCAGTCAGGTTTACAAAGAATAGGCTCCTGGTTGAAACCCTTGAATGTAATATAGTTTTGTTTCAAAGTGAAAGCATTTAAATACGTTTCCCTCTCTCTCTCTCTCTTTCCCTTTCCTCTCTGTCTCTCTTTCTCTCTCTCACACCCACATGCTCTCTCTCTCCCTCACTGCAGTAAATTAGAGATGCTCCCAATTTGCCAAATCTGGATTTCAACATTGCCCTTTCCTATGAGAGCACATGTCCACATTGGTGTCCCCAGTGTAACACAGGGAAAGTGATTCCTCACCCATACAAGGGGCTCCTGACACTCGTCTTTATTGCCCCATCATAAATTCATAAAGGGATGTCTGCTGTAACCAGTTGGCAAGTTCACTGCATAAACATCAACACCAATTTAATGACTTGTGTACACATCGTAAACTAGAGAATCTTTATACAAAGAAATCAGATAAATCAAACATGAGCGGAGGCTTAGGGGAAAGCAATTAAAGCTTTAAGTTAAGGTGGCTGTGGGAGTGCATGGCGTCACATTAAAACAGATAACAGAATATGTGTTAATGCAACTACAGGATGTGTAATTAAATTAATTAGTAATATTAAATGTGTTTAAGGTAACAACACATGAACAGATAAATAGACGAGAAACATTTAAAAGCAATTTTCCCATTTTATGTTCTATCCAAAGAATAAGCAAAAAAAAAGAAAAAAAAAAAAAAAAACCCTGAAACTTCCTAGGAAGTAGTTAAAAATAAAATAGGGAGGGGATGTAAAGTTGATTTACTTGCCTCTGGCTAGTAACGGAAAAAAGGAAAAAGGAATAGTCAGAATATAAAAACCTGTTTGGCCATATTTCATTTCCTATAGCATACTGAAACATTTTGATGCCAACCCATTTCATTCTAATACTCAAAGGCTGGCATAAAGTGCCCCTAAGGTATGTTGTTTTCTGAGCAAGCATTTGCAGTCAGTCCCTAAGAAATGTGTAAGCATTACCTGGTAATACAAATTTTAAAATTATATTTAAAACATCCAAGGAGATTTTTTGCTGAACAAAAATTAGATTGTCTATATGCCAAAGCTTCTCATCGGCTGAAAGCTGGAAGCTAAATTTGGCCGTAAGAAACTGGCTTGGAACTGGAGAAGTTCTGGGGCCAAATTCAGCCGTGTAGTACTTGTATGCCTTGTTACATAGGAAAAAAATAGGTCTGTTCCAGTGATAGCAAGACTGCCATTTATTCATCTCAAAAGCAATAAGATCTTAGAACAAAACCTCTATAACACAAAATGCTTTTAAGTTCTCCCTGAGGGGAACACAATATACACAATTTATGTAAAAAGAAGAGAAATGAAAGCTAAGTATTCCAGTTAAGGGTCAGAAATCAATATTTCTTTAACAGCCTAAGCAACATGCATTACTCTTAATACAAATACTTAGGAGACTTTACATTCTCCATAAAGAGGGATTTTCACATAATTGGGGTTGAAAGTGGCAGAATATGCTCTCCCATCTTAGTTTCTATTGCTAAAAAATAAAAAAGAATATATTTGAACAGCATTTCACTGATCCTGTCATCCTTGGTTAAAACTTCTTACCTAAATGTCTTCAGTGTGGAGCAACAGGTAACTACAGTTAATACATTTCCATTTAATCTCAATGGAATGTGATAAAGACCTTGCAGTATCAAAACAGACCATGTAGAAACTGAAAAAAAAAAAAAATCTGGACATAAAACTAACTGTATGGGTATAAAGAGGATGTAGCTTTTTTTTTTTTAAAGATCGCAAGTTTTCTGTGATGTTCCATTATGTTGTCAATAAATAAAAGGGTTTTAAAAAGAAAGTCTTCAGTTTAGTGGCACACACAGAAAAGTTATGATATGATATAATAGGCAGATCATAGAACTGAAGAAGTGAAGTATAACTAAAAGGACTGAGTTTTTAAAAAGACATACCCTAACTAGTTTCTGCAGAGAAGGCAATGGCAACCCACTCCAGTGCTCTTGCCTGGAAAATCCCACGGGCGGATGAGCCTGGTAGGCGTCAATCCATGGGGTCGTGAAGAGTTGGACACGACTGAGCAACTTCACGTTCACTTTTCACTTTCATGTATTGGAGAAGGAAATGGCAACCCACTCCAGTGTTCTTGCCTGGAGAATCCCAGGGACAGGGGAGCCTGGTGGGCTGTCATCTATGGGGTCACACAGAGTTGGACATGACTGAAGTGACTTAGCAGCAGCAGCAGCAGCAATTAGTTTCTGAGCATGGACCGGGACCCTCTTCCAATATGATCTCTATACTGGAGGCAGAATGATCACTGTAAAGGACTGATCTGAACGTGTCACTCCTCTGCTTGACAAGCTTCAAGGGCTTTCCCATTACCCTCAGGCAAAAGATCAAAATGTTTACCATGGCCTTTAAGGCACCAGACGACCTTGGCAGAAGCTTCCAGAGTCAGGGTGCTACATTCTCCAATTGCTGGCTCCCCTCTATTCACACTGCCCTTTCATTTCCACAACTCTAGAACTCTCACTCCTGCCACACACAGGACCTTTGCACCTGCTGTTTCTGATTTCTTTCTCTATGACCTATCCCCCACCCTCAATGCCCATATCTTCCTATTTCAGAACTGAAGTTTACTGATGCTGAGCTTTCTGATCAGGTCAATTCCCTCAATATATACTCTCAAAGCTTCCTAGGTTTATCCTCCTGGGCACTTACTCCAGCTGTCTTTTACCAGGCTATAAGTACCACAACGGCAGCAGCTGCATCTATGTTTTTATCCACCGCTGTATCTTCAGTGCCTAGCACAGAGGGTGATTCATAAAAGAAGGACTTGATAAATATATGTGGATTAAATGAGTGAATGAATGAGTGTCAAGTTAGATTTAAGATTCTTAAAAAGACCATGAGAGTAACCGCAAGTCACTTCTAAGCAGCTCAAAATTAAGTAACAATTCAGCAGCTGTATCAGTATAAGCACAACTCAATGGAGAGGACCAAATGATTCAACTGTGGTTGGTGAGACCCACCTGAAGAAGTGGGAAGGATTATCAAACAGCCCTTCTGATACTCATAAGATCCTTTAAAAATGGCATAGGATCACATTTGTTAGATCTTTTGCTTGTGCATGGCTGTTTTCCTTGGCCAAGCTGACTCAGAAGTTGAACCTCTTAAAAGAAGAGTTATCCACTTACCAGGTATATAATAAAGAAACACATTAATTTTTCTCCCCATTTGGAATAAGTAACCAAATAGTGCTCATCCACAAAGCACCTCTTTTTTTTCTCTCCATCTGTATGTGCTTTTTCTGATCATAATTATTTTAAAAAATTCATTTATTGGTCTTGTGGCTTTTAAAAGTTTTTCCTCTTCTTGTTCTTTCCTTCGTTCAGTGATGTTGCCATATGGCCCTAAGGAGCCCTGAGGACATTACTCACTACCACCGTCTCTCTGGGTTTTCAAACAACCTTAATGTTTCTAGGGTTTAAGATTCAAGTTTATAAGAAACTCTCTTTTTTTCTAAAGCAGAATTTAGAGGACTCAATTGTAGATGATTCACAGAACTACTTGTTGTTGTACAAAAACAATGAAGAATTCCCTGACTCTTAATATTGAAACCAATTCCTGTTATCCACAAATCTGTTGAAACTGCCTCTATTGCTTAGCACCAAGAAAAGATTTCTTTGCGTAGGCTAAGAACTATCTTTTAAATCAGTGAAGTACCTACTAGATTTAGTCTGTATTTGCATGCATGCCTTGTACTTGCCAATAAACACCAACAGAGCTGTAGGAAAAGACTCGACTTTGATTTTCACTTGGTTATCAGCAAGTCACCTCATTTTTCTGAGCTTCACTTTGCTCATTTATAAAACAGGATAAGAGTACCTCACATGCGGGGCCAGGGTTGAGAAAATGATTGAAATTATACTAATTAAATAAGAAATTAAAACATCAAACTAAAATCTGTAACTATACTTCACGCTGAAAAAAAACTCTCAAAACTAAAGACATTGTTTTTCTGTTATTTTAAAATCACTAATATTTGATTTGAAATATTTGTAAGATATATAAATCCCTTGATTTCCAAAATTGATGTTTTTTAGCTTAAATATGATGTGACTTGTCCATGGACATCTGCTAGCACTTACAATTGGTCTGTTAGTCTCTCAGTCATGTCTGGCTCTTTGCAACCCCATGGACTGCAGCCCGCCAGCCTCCTCCGTCCATGGGATTCTCCAGGTAAGAATACTGGAATGGGTTGCCGTTTCCTTCTCCAGGGGATCTTCCCGACCCAGGGATCGAACCTGGGTCTCCTGCATTGCATTGCTTATAGTCTAAGCCACCAGGGAAGCCCACTATTTATAATTAAATACTTCTAAACATCTACTGTATATTGTCACCCTGCTTATTTAACTTATATGCAGAGTACATCATGAGAAACACTGGGCTGGAAGAAGCACAAACTGGAATCAAGATTGCCGGAAGAAATATTAATAACCTCAGATATGCAGATGACACCATCCTGATGGCAGAAAGTGAAGAGGGACTAAAAAGCCTCTTGATGAAAGTGAAAGAGGAGAGTGAAAAAGCTGGCTTACAGCTCAACATTCAGAAAACGAAGATCATGGCATCTGGTCCCATCACTTCATGGGAAATAGATGGGGAAACAGTGGAAACAGTGTCAGACTTCATTTTTGGGGGCTCCAAAATCACTGCAGATGGTGACTACAGCCATGAAATTAAAAGACGCTTACTCCTTGGAAGGAAAGTTATGACCAACCTAGATAGCATATTCAAAAGCAGAGACATTACTTTGCCAACAAAGGTTCGTCTAGTCAAGGCTATGGTTTTTCCAGTGGTCATGTATGGATGTGAGAGTTGGACTGTGAAGAAGGCTGAGGGCCGAAGAATTGATGCTTTTGAACTGTGGTGTTGGAGAAGACTCTTGAGAGTCCCTTGGACTGCAAGGAGATCCAACCAGTCCATTCTGAAGGAGATCAGCCCTGGGATTTCTTTGGAGGGAATGATGCTAAAGCTGAAACTCCAGTACTTTGGCCACCTCATGCGAAGAGGTGACTCATTGAAAAAGACTCTGATGCTGGGAGGGATTGGGGGCAGGAGGAGAAGGGGACGACCGAGGATGAGATGGCTGGATGGCATCATGGACTCGATGGATGCGAGTCTGAGTGAACTCCGGGAGCTGGTGATGGACAAGGAGGCCTGGCATGCTGCGATTCATGGGGTCACAAAGAGTCGGACACGACTGAGTGACTGAACTGAACTGAAACATCTAATTTAGCAATATTTTCATGTCAGCTTGCCTCTCCAAATATTTTTTTCCAACTGACAGCATTTTCTGTCTTTGCCTTTGAAATCATCTTAATACAAATCAGTCACATTTTCATTTCCTAGAAAGTTGGAGAGTGTCATTAAAATTTCAGTTAAAGAACTCTTACCTTGTTTTATACCATGAAATATACAGTCTTCATGGTTTTAGAATATTTTTACACCAGGGCTGATATCAGCTCTACAGAGTTATGTTTTAAAAAATATACATCATATGGAAATTTAAAAAAACAGATTTCAAAATTCTAAGTGTTGATATCTCAAGCTCCTACCTACTTCATTTGTCATCTTTCTCCTTTCCATCAAGCCATAGAAGTTGACCACAAGAAGGTCAATGAGTCCAGATATTTTATTTTAATATATTTACACTGCAAAAATCTAATAGTTTATATTCCAAAAAAAAAAAGTCATTTTCTGTATACCAATACCTCAGTGATTTCCTGTATTCTCCCAGATTCCTAAATCATTCCAAAGCTACGACATGCCACGTTAACAGTTAAAAACATGAAAAATAGAAACAAAAAACCGGCAATTTCCCAAACAGAATGCATTTGGTCTTGCTGAAAGGAGATCTTGTCCTCTAGGGCTGACCTTTGCCCCATCTCATACTTCCTGGATTCTTAGGTTTGTGGCCTTGACTAACAAGGGTTAACGTAGCTAAATCAAGAATCAGATGGACAGTAGGGCCCTGAAAAACTGCGTCCTCTGGTTCAATCGCGAAGCCACGCTCTGTCGAGAACAGAACAGTCTTTTCCTTGTCTCTGGCTTTTCTGTTGTTTGGTTTTTATTTTTTTTCCAGTGAGAAAGTGAGTGAGTGTGAGATCGACACACCCATCAGAACTGTTCTTGGCACCTTTTGTGTGCCAATCAGGGCAAAATACTTAAAAAAAAAAAATTCTTGGTAGCACATGCTCATAAGTGCAGAGTCAGTCTCCTATTCTCCCAACGATCAAAATATCAAGAGATGGGAGATCTCTCCCAGAACAACCTTATTATCGAGACTCAGGCAAGCACCTGGGGAATTAATAGCTGACATGCCTCATTTTAAACATCTACCATATGTTCATGGAAAATACAGCCATGTTACTTATCACTTTCTGTTTGTCTCTCATTGGTTTATGTTTTGCCTTGAATAAAAATCGCATGAAAACACAGTGTTACGGTACCAGGTATGCGGCTCCTCCATGGAATAGCTCAATAACATTTTTAGTGTTTTATTTATGCAAACAAAAGTGCTCCTCAAATCAGTGCAGGCTGAACTGCTTGAAGAGTGCTGTTGAAATTTCAGTAAACTAAAGCTTTCTCCTAACATGGCTCAGGTACAGATACTCTCCAAAAAGCCTGTGATTGCTTTTTTTTCCTTTCTTGTTTTTTAAAATCACATATCTATGTTTCAGTGTTCCTCAAATTTATCCAAAGCAGAATCATGAAATTTCTTAAGGCAAGGCAGTGGGTTCACAAAAAATGAGGTGTTTTTTCTTTTTTTTTCTTCCCAGCGGTCTGTGAATCTACTGAACACCTACTATGTGCTATAGGCTTTGGACACTCACACGTTCATTCTCCTCTTCTGGACAGTGCTGTGAGATGAATATTACCAGCTCCATCTAAGAGAAACTAAGCTTCTGAGAGAGTAAGTTCTGTGTTTAAGGTTGCATAGCTAGTGAGTGGCGGAGCTGGGAATCCAACTGTTTCTTCATTTCCTTCTTACATTTCCAACTGCTTGTTTATTGTTTTGACTGGCACACAATTGAGATGATATTCACATGCACAGCCTCTCCAGTGTGAGACCAAGCACACTATAACACACTAGGAGAGAATGTGAATGAAGGTGGATGACAGTGGTATCATGTATATATAGTAATACATGCACGTCATTTGGAAACATAGGTTTTCATATGATGTGACCCACCAGAGCTGCTGGAGACAGAGGGCTCTCTATTAATGTGCTTAGAAACCTACATGGACAGCAGTAGATGTGAGGACCGAGACTAAATTGTTCATGAGCTTGATATAACTAATGAGAAGATTTAGAGAAAGGTATGATTTTGATTTGCTTGGTTTTTAATGATCAATGGGACACACAGTTTAATTCATTGTCATTGACCACCTAGTATGAGCAAGCCCTAGGCTTGCATGGGATACAAAGAGGAGAAAAACAACCCCTGCCTCCAAACTTAAAAACTCAAGCAGAGAAGGTATGATAAGTATACGAATAACAGTTCAACAGTACAGTTTTAGAACCAACATTCAGTTGAGGGAATACATATTTTCAAGAATGTTTTATATGGTTACTTAAAATCTGGCTTCTCATGGTTGCAATATTAAGGAAAAAAATTTACATCAAATCCATGAAATAGCAACAAATGACACACACTGATATACAGCTTTAAAAAAAAATGTTGATTGGGAGAAACGGAGAACTAAGTAGTAGCAAAGTTTTTAAAAGCACCAATTTTGACAGCAGATAGAGTCAAGTTCCGGAGAAGGCAATGGCACCCCACTCCAGTACTCTTGCCTGGAGAATCCCATGGATGGAGGAGCCTGGTAGGCTGCAGTCCGTGGGGTTGCTAACAGTCGGACACACTGAGCGACTTCGCTTTCACTTTTCACTTTCATGCATTGGAGAAGGAAATGGCAACCCACTCCAGTGTTCTTGCCTGGAGAATCCCAGGGACAGAGGAGCCTGTTGGGCTGCCGAGTATGGGGTCGCACAGAATTGGACACGACTGACGCGACTTAGCAGCAGCAGCAGCAGCAGAGTCAAGTTCAAGCTCTCAATCTAAAGTACTAACTAGCATGTGACCTTGGTTAAGTGGAATAACACAGATGTCATCGAGTTGTCATATTTAAGAAGGTAATCCCTGCAATAAAGTACTTAATAGCACAGTGCCTAACTCCCAGTCAAATCATAATATTAATAAATATCAACTCATAATGTTAATATACATAAAATCTCACTCTGTTACTCTAAAAGCTGACACAGCAGAAGTCTTTCATGAGTGAAACTCCCTACCTCTAATTCCTTAAGATAAAATTTAGGAGAACCTGGCTGATCTTTATCTTCTTTTGGGGCTGCACTAGGTCTTTGTTGCAGCATGCAGGCTTTCTCTAGTTGCGGATCATGGACTCTACAATGTCTGGGCTCTTTAGTTGTGGCACATGGGCTTAGCTGCCCCGCGGGATCGTAGTTCCCCCACAAGGGATTGAACCTGCATCCCCTGCATTAGAAGGTGGATTCTCAATCACTGGACCTGCAGGGACGTCCCTGATCTTTATCTTCTTGAGTGATTTCTAATAATCAGAGCTTGAACACAGGCCACACTTGGAAGTGCATTCAGAACCAGGTCTAAACAGGGGGGCAAGCAACTCTAATTCCACTTCATCTGCTGCTTGCTGGGGGATCATGTGTACAAATTTCTTTTCACAGGGTCTAAGATGACCTGTATTAAAAACATTACCTCACTACCCCTCTAGAAGGGCACATACTCTACATGCACAAATTAAAGTGTGACAAACTTTGATAAGCAGCTGTCTTTTGGTAAAACCATGAACATTTTCTATATTCCACAAGAAAAAAAATACAAAAACTTTTAGACAATTAATTCACATTTCTTCTCAGCAATCTAAATCTGTTTCTGGTCTTCAGGCCAATTTCCTTGGCATTTACAACAACAGCAGCAGCAATAAGGATTAACCTTTGGTAAAGTGCCTAACATGTGCCAGACACGGTGTGGGGTGATTTACATACATTTTTGCTAATCCTCAGATGCAGACTCTGAAACAGTAAATGACCTGCCTGGGGAAACTGTCAGTGAGGAGCAGAATCCAGATTAGATGAACCTAGGCCAATCTAGCTCCGGGATCTGCACTCTTATCTCTGTCCCACAATGGCATTCCTCTTCCAGGCCCAGAAAAGTGCTTTCTATCACTTTCTTGCTTATTACCTGGATCCCTTTTTTTTGGGGAAACCTTAAAAAACTACTAAAGCACATATATGGAATCTAGAAAGATGGTACTGATGCACCTATCTGCAGGGCAGCAATGGCGACAGAAACCAGAGAACCGACTTATGGACCAGGGTGTGGAAGCCAAAGGAGAGCGTGAGATGGATGGAGAGAGTAGCAGGGAAGTATATACACTACCATATATAAAATAGACAGGCATTGGAAATTTTCTGTATGACTCAGGGAACTCAAACTGGGGCTCTATACAACCTAGAGGGATGGGAAAGGGTGGGAGATGGGGGGGCGGTTCAAGAGGGAGGGGACATATGTACACCTATTGCTAATTCATGTTGATGTATGGCAGAAATCAAACTAATTTTATAAAGCAATCGTCAAACAATTTGAAATAAATAAATATAAATTTTTTAAAAAGAAAGAAACCTACTAATCAGTATCTACATAGAACATGTTCATTGGAGAACACTTAGAAAAGTAAAAAGTGCCAAAGAAAACAAATCCTAGACAATTCTCTACCCAGAACAGGCACAGCTAATATTTTGTGTCATAATTTTCCCAAATATTTTCCATACGTATATATTTAATTTATATATATATATATATATATATTTTAAATGGGTTCATGTTACATTATATGCTAACCTGCTTTTTAAAAATGATGTGAAAATCTTTCTATATCAATAAGAATGAATCTGCAGTATTACTGTTAATTTAATTTAGATAATTTAACTGTCCTTTCTATGGCAACTAACATTACTCGAGCTCAAGTCCAGGTCTCAGCAGCAGGTTTTGACAAATGTTCATATCAGTAAACCCCTTAGTTTTGTGCTGTGCTATGCTAAGTTGCTTCATTGTGTCTCTTTGTGACCCCATGGACTGTAGCCCACCAGGCTCCTCTGTCAATGGGATTCTCCAGGCAAGAATACTGAAGGGGGTTACAATGCCCTCCTCCAGGGGACCTTCCGAACCCAGGGATCAAACCCATGTCTTAGGTCTTCTGCATTGGCAGGTGGGTTCTTTCACTAGCGCCACCTGGGAGGCCCTCCCCTCTGGTTTACCCATTACTATTTCTTATAGCTGCATAATATTCCACAATATGGATGCACATCAATTTATCTTTTTATTCTCAATGACTGGATAGTGTCCGGTGTTATGATTAAAGTAAGCAACAATTATAATCAATACCTATTTATATCCTTGCTCACTAAATTATTATCTTTCAGGAAAACTGCTAGAGGTGGAAATGTGCAGTCATAAGTATCCATTCTTTAAGGTTTGATTCTCCAGAAAGGTTATATTAATGCAGGCTCATGAAAATGCCTGTCTCCCCATTCCTTGCCAACACTGGTCCTACTGTTCTTTTTGCTCTATGTTAATATGATATGTAAAAACTGATATTGTATTTTATTTCCTCAAGTACTAGTGAAGATAAACTTTTTACATGGTTATTGATCATTTGCATTTTTTGCTAGTGAACTACTTAAGAGTAGAGTTGCATCAGACGCATGTGTATTCAACTATATACACTTAGCAACATATTCATTTGTTACTAAAATTACTATTATATTATACTTTGCATACATCCTCTATCTCATATATAGCATGTTACCTTGTTAGTCATTTATGCTGTTTCTTGCCATACAGAAAGCTCAATTTTTTGATAGTTGTAATAGTGTTTTCTGCCCTTGAAATCATCACAGAGAGGTTCCTTTAACTTAAATTTACACAACTATGTAACTAAAACAACCAAATATTGTTTTATTTCTTACACTGAGAATTTTAATTCTTTAGGAATCAGATGACATAATCTATTCTGTTCTCTCCCATCTGAGATGCCATCTTTATTTTAAAACAAATTCTTACATAAACTTCTGGTATGGTTATATACTTTCTCTTCTGTTCCACTGACAGGCATGTTCATTTTTGTGCCAGCTCAAAGCTGACAATTACTATAGCCTTATTTTGTTGTTGTTTAGTCGCTAAGTTGTGTCAGACCCTTTTGAGACTCCATGGACTATAGCCTGCCAGGCTCCTCTGTCCATGAGATTTCCCAGGCAAGAATACTGAAGTGGGTTGCCATTTCCTTCTCCAGGGATCTTCCTGACCCAGGGATTGAATCTGTGTCTTCCCTTGTGGCTCAGCTGGTAAAGCATCCGCTTGCAATGCGGGAGACTTGCGTTCAATCCCTGGGTTGAGAAGTTCCCCTGCAGAAGGGAAAGGCTACCCACTCCAGTATTCTGGCCTGGAGAATTCCATGGACTCTCCATGGGGTCGCAAAGAGCTGGACACGACTTGAGCGACTTTTCACTTCACTCCTGCATTGGCAGGCAGATTTTTTTTTTTTTTTTAAACCACTGAGCCACTAGGGAAGCCCGTAGCTCTGTAATCCATATTAATTACAGTAGGACTATGACCTCCTTTTGGGCTTTCCTGTTGGCTCAGACTGAAAAGAGTGTCTGCAGTGCAGGAGACCAGGGTTCGATCCTTGGGTTGGGAAGCTCCCCTGGAGAAGAGAATAGCAACCCACTCCAGTATTTTTGACTGGAGAATCCCATGGACAGAGATTGGTGGGCTTCACAGTCTATGGGGTCGCAAAGAGTCGAACATGACTGAGAGACTAACACTTATGACCTACTTTTGCTACTCTTAAAAAAAAATCATAGTTTATGTTAGTACATTTATTCTTCAAAATAAAACAGAATAATTTTTGTCAGGCTTCTCAAAAACTTCTAAGATTTTGATCTACAGGTTGGGAAAAGTTATCTTTACAATATATCTCTCTATTTGGTCAAGCTTTCTTTTATGTCCCTCAATTCATCTTTTTTTCAAATAGTAATAAAACATATCTTTTGAAGTTATTATTTAATACTATATATTTTTTGTTGTGATTCAGTTTTTTTTCTCATTTTCTCTTATTGCTGATAAGTAATAAGCTGTTGATGTTTGCATACTGATTTTGTGACAAATGAACTCACATTGTTTTTAACAGTTTTTCATCTGATTATTTTCATTTCATTTGATTTTTTTGCTTAGGTAAGCAATTATATCATTTGCAAATTATTTAATATTTTCTCTTCCTCTCTGGGTATTTACACTTTCAGTTTCTTTTTTCCTCCTGCTCCACTGACGAGAATATCCAGATCAACTCTGAGAAAAGCTCAAAGTTGTTTCTTATTTATAATGAGACTATTTCTTGTAATCAGACTGTCCCTTGGAGTTCTTTATCTGATAAGATAGTAGGTATTATTTTCTGATACGTATTCTTCCTCATGTGAAAATATCCTTTTATCCCTTAATTATTAAGTGCTTAAAAATCAGGAATGAATGTTGACTTTTACTTCCTTTTTAGCAATTCACATAATTATCATATGGATTTTCTCTTGATCTGGTAGTCTCTCAGTCATGTTCGACTCTTTGCAACCCCACGGACTGTAACCCGCCAGTTTCCTCCATCCATGGAATTCTCTAGGCAAGAATACTGGAGTGGGTTGCCATTCCCTTCTCCAGGGGATCTTCCCAACCCAGGGATCAAAACTGGGTGTCCTGCATTGCAGGCAGACTCTCTAACAGCCTGAGCCAGCAGGGAAGACCATCTCTTGATCTACTGACATAAACTGTACTGATGAATTTTCTGATTTTTTAATATTCTTGGAAGAAATTCTACTGGATTCTACTGCATTTTGAAAATACATTTCAGAATCTGCCTTATTAATATTTTACTCAGGACGTCTGATCTATATCCATAAGAGATTGTATGCATTTTTTTTCATGTCTTATCTTTTGTCTGGTTTGATACCAGGTTCTGTAAAATCATGATGTTATTTTGGATAACATGATGTTATGTTTTGGAATTATTTCGATGGTAGAGGAATTTTCACAAGAAACTGAGTAAATGATACCATAAAACAGCCTAGGTCTATCATCCTTTTGGGAAAGAGAGGGACTTAGTCTATTTTGTCTTTTGTGGACACACCACATGGCATGTGGGATCTTAGTTCCCTGACCAGGGATTGAATCATGGAAACGTGGACTCTTAACCCCTGGGCCACCAGGGGAAACCCCAGAAAGGGGCTTAGTTTTTAGACAACTTTTTCATTCTTTTCATGATTATTGATATATTCAGGATTGCTGCCTTTTGAATCACTTTTTGTAATATATATTTATATTTTTTTCATTAAAAAATGAGATATAATCCACATATTAAATCATAACCATAAAATTCCAGAATATTCTCATCACCCCAAAGAGAAACCCCAAACCCACTAGCAATCAATCCTTATTCTTCCAGTCCCCAGCAACCACTAATCTACTTTCTGTCTCTATGTATTTGCCTATTCTAGACATTTCATACAAATGAAATCACATAATGTGATTTTTAGTGTCTGACTTAGTATAATGTTTCACTTAGGATAAAGTTTTCAGGGTTCATCCATGTTGCAACATAAATCATTATCTCATTCATTTTTATGGCTGAGTAATATTCCACTATATGGATATATCACATTTTGTTTATCCATTCATTAGTTGATGGGCATTTGGATTGTTTCCATTTTTTTGGCTATTATGCATAATGGTGCTATAAATAACTGTGTACAATTTTTTGAGTAGACATATGTTTTCAATTCTCTGGGTCATATACCTAGAATTGAAATTGCTGTCTTATACAATAACTCCATGTTTATTCTTTTAAGGAATTGCTAGACTGTTTTCCAACACAGCTGTATCATTTTACATCTTATTAGCAATGCATAAGGGTTTAATTTCTCCACAGCCTCATCAATATATGGTCTGTCTATTATAGCCATCATCATGGGTGTGAAGTATATATAATTTTTTAAATAAAATGATTTAGTTCATTAAATTTTCCAAAACTATTAACAAAACTTTCTGTTTATAATCATTAGCTCCTCTTTATCTATAGCAATTTCTTCCTTCTCATTCCTAACTTTATACGTTTGTAGCCATCACTTCTTTTTGACTCATCAAGTATTTTTCCTTTCTAATACTAGTGGAGATTTTCATTTTCAAAGACTAGTTTTTAAATATACTTATTGAAGTAATTCTTGTAATTATTAATTTCTCTCCTATTAGTTCTCATTCTCTTTCCTTGTGGAATCCACTTGTTTTCATTTATTCTAGCTTAATAATTACTTAGTGGTTTAAATATTCCTCTAAGTATAGCTTTGACTGCATCTCCTATGGTTTGATTTTTATATTGTCTTATAATTTCAATTTTGATTTCATCTTTGATGAAAGATTGTTTGAGGGGAAGATTTTTGTTAATATGTATATAACTAACTTCTAAATATTTGGTCTCAATTTTTTATTATTACTTTCTCATTTTATTGTATTGTGGTCAAAGGATGTGATCGAATTAACCTCTGAGGTTTGCAGTTAATTGAGTTAGTCCTTGAGGACTAACATATATTCAATCATTATACTTGTTTTATGGATACTTAGAAAAAGAAGATACACTATTTTTAGTAGGATATGAAATTTTGATAAAATCCTGTTATATTAAATTCACTTTAGCTCTGGTGTTTTGGAAGATAAATATTACTTTAATTTCTCTATCATTTCTTAGATTACATTTTTTTTTATTTATTTGAATCAAATAGCTGAGTGATTTATATCTTTCCCATTTATCACATATGAAACAGAGACTGGAAATCTCATACTATATCCCCTATCCTTCAATTTTTGCTCATATAATCTAAGTGTTAGGTCAGAAACATTTTTGATTTATTATTTCTTAGATATCTGCTCTTCAAAATTTTTTCTTTTATATCTAATTTTATACTATATTTTGTTACAATTATTTAGCCACTTTTAGCTGCTTTCAGGGAGAAGGCAATGGCACCCCACTCCAGTACTCCTGCCTGGAAAATCCCATGGGCGGAGGAGCCTGGTAGGCTGCAGGCCATGGGGTCACTGAGGGTCGGACACGACTGAGTGACTTCACTTTCACTTTTCACTTTCATGCTTTGGAGAAGGAAATGGCAACCCACTCCAGTGTTCTTGCCTGGAGAATCCCAGGCTGGGGCTGGTGGGCTGCTGTCTATGAGGTCGCACAGAGTCGGACACGACTGAAGCGACTTAGCAGCAGCAGCAGCTGCTTTCAGAACTCACTTTAACTTTAAAATGATGACCTCCCCATTCCTAAATTCTCAAATTGTTTTTGTCTATCAGTTATTTGAAATAAATCAACAAGTAGCTTTTGCTTTTTCTAAGAATATATATTATGAGTACTTTTTAAGTTGGCTATATATTTGAAAACAAGCAACAATTTGTTTTGTATCATACTATTGAGTCACAATATTTTTCCCTTAAATTCTAGAGTTCTATCATTTTCTTCTTCTTTTTTTTTTTGGAAGAAGGTTTGAGACCAGCTTGACATTGATCTATTTGTATTTATCATGTATTTTCTTTGGTAAACAGGCAAGACTGTCTTTTCTCGCTGCACCTTTTTACTCGACATCTTGCTCTTGTGCTTTTAGCTTCCTTTCAATCTTCTTTCTTCGTCACCTCTTCTTTAGCTCCTCATTTTCCTTCCCATTCCATAAGTTAACCTTTCATAGAAGCTGTGTTTTCTTTTAATACAGTATTCTGATAATTTCTTCCAGATCTTGAGTTAGAACATCTTCAGATGTGTGATTAGCTTCATTCACTTTGAGTAGATTTAGCACTTGGAAAACTGAAATGCACAGCTTGCAGAATAAATTTTTTTCCACCAGTGTCCCACTTCCCACCATGGCCTCATCCTGAAGAACACACCTATCAGAATACCCTGCTCCACTGTTAACGTTCCCCTAACTTTCTGTTCATTTGCTTCCTGAGAATTTCAATACCTATTTGTTGTAGAAAGGTGGTGGTTGAATTGCAGGGGAAATGATACTCTCAAAGCAGCTCCTGAGGGTGAGACAGGGGTTTCTGCTCAGATTTCTGGTTGGCACAATTCCTGGTTCACTGGGTCAGCAGGCAGATGGTGATGGAGCTGTGAAGCATATTCTTACTCTCACTACACTAATTCTTTTATGCAGTAAGGAGGGGACATGTTATGAGCCTGGGTTCCATATGCCTTATAAATAGGGGTCTATTCTTCCCAGATTCTATCACTTGGTTTCTATCATAATTTTTACTATGCATTGTGGTTCCCTGGGTATTGAGAGGGAAACTGGGAAAAATCATACTGGGATTGGCTAGTTAGATGCATTTTGATATGGTCTCTGTTGTCCCAGATTTCCACCTCATTTTATTGTGGAGATGGTCAGGTCTGGCTGCTCATTAGCAAAATTTAACTTTTATTTGTAGTCTCAGCTAAGTATAATCATGTCTTCTGTATTCATCCGAAGCTTCTAGGGAAGGCTTTAGTAAGCTTATGTCCCTCAGTTCCAAACTCATTTGTCCTCTGATTTGAGATAAGAATCTGCCTGCAATGCAGGAGACCTGGGTTCAAACCCTGGATTGGGAAGATCCCCTGGAGAAGGGAATGGCTACCCATTCCAGCATTCTTACCTAGAGAATTCCACGGACAGAGGAGCCTGGCGGGCTACACAGCCCATGGGGTCGCAAAGATTCAGACACGACTCAATGACTAACACTTGGGATCCAGGCATCACAAACTGTTTTTTCTCCACTCACAGGTTTCCTGTTAGGCACTGCCATTAGGCAGCACTGGAGGGGAGACTGGAAAGGCAGGAGGAGTGAATGGAACTTGCTCCTTCCTCTTCCTCTTGTCCCACTCACATTGCCCTTAAAGGGCACTTGTCTTGTGGCTACATTTGGCTCCAGTCTCCAGCTTTGTTCAGCCTTCCCAGAATCAACTTCTCTACGCCCACTAAGAGGTGTCAGAACTGGCTTGGCAACCCTCCCTCACAGATCTGAGCCTAGCTTCTGAGCTACTGGCTCTTGTGAGGTGATGCCTTATCTCAGAGGACCGAGCCCCAACTTCACAAGTCCCTCCTCTGACTTGCCAGGATCTGCTGACCCTAGCCTCTCCCTTTTGTCCATGCCCCCTGCCCCCAGTCCAGCTCAAGCAAATGGTGTTAACTCAGTGTTTTTTATCATGCTTTGCTATTTCAGGTTACTAACACTCATTTAAGCAAAGCCCTATATTGAATTCTTTCTGCTAAAATAACTAGCATGATTCTTGTTTTCCTGAGTGACCTTGACTGAGAGCAGGGAGCTTCCACAAAATGTTTGTGAACACACACACATAGCAGGAAGCAAGGACAGGAGGTGCAGGAGTATGCTTGTGATGATGAAGTGTGTACCCCAAAAGAGTTTGATGCGAATAGCACTGCCAGATCATTGAGAGTGGGGCAGGTTGTGACAGGCAGAGAGCATACAAGGAAGTGGGACAGGGAAAGAAAGCATGGTGGCAGAATCAAAGCTAAACTTCTAAAATTTAGAAATCCTGCCTGGAGCAAAACCCGTCTCAGAGTGAGGTAACACTGGGGTCATGAACCTTCTGAAGGAAAGTCACACCAGGTTATAATTCTTATGAAGAGCAGCATCTCTTGGAGGATGGGCAAAAGTATGATAAAACTAACTGGCTAAGTGGTCACTAAAAATGAGATTACCTCTGCCATGAGCCACTTATTAACATGATAAAACCCTGGTGGCACAGACAAGGCATACCAACCTGGTGGCTGAGAGTCCCTCATCTCCCTCTCTGTTCATGGGGATCACTTAAGTCTGATCTGAAATGAATTTAAGTTATGCCTAGTTATTTTTTTTTTTCTCAAACACTTGATTCAGTCACCAAACTCATCACTGGGATTATACCAAAGAAGATATAACACTCAATTTTTCTATTGAGAATACTTTTTGCGCTGACTGCCAGATATACGCAAAAATTTGGCTCAGCTATTTTATTATTTTTTGATTGATTCTGTGCTTTAGGAATGCGCATTTCTCTCACTGGAACACCATTTTAGATTCTTAAAGATATCAAATACTTATGATCATCCAAATGAGTCACATTAGATTCTTTTTTTGGAGGGTCTAGAGAACTACCTTTTGAGCAACCTCAAAGCAATGTAAGTTTTTTTGTTTATCAATTCCCCAACTGTATTGCAAATATGAGCTCAGTGACAATAATTGTTAGCTGATATTTCTGTCATTTGGTTTGGGAAACCTTTCAGAAACAGCAAAAAAATATTTTCATTTTGAACAAGTGTCCTTTCTAGATAACTGCTATGACTCTACTTGTTATAATAGATAACAGTTGGAGGAAAATAGCTGGTCTTGGCCCAGAACCGAGCACCCCAAGGCATGCCGCATAAGTCATTATATAATGGATTTGTGGAGAGACAGAACAGATTTATTAAAGCAGAAATTTACAATAAATAACCATTCATTATGGAAATATCTTAAACAATAACCACCAACCATTTACCCTAATGAAGACAACTCTTTTCTAACTCTTCAGTGAGATGTTCAAGATTTGGCAGGTTTCTAAAATGACAATTTTGTATTCATGCAAGAATTTCTGAGGCATTTGAAGAAGGTTAATTCATGATTTTCCATAATATAATAATAAATTATATATTTCTGGATAAGCTTAAGCTTTCTTCATGGAAGAAGACATTAGAGTAAAACAAGGGAAAACCATTTCAAGAACGTAAAAAAGGTCAGTGGGAAAAAAAATGGGGCCCCATTTCGTGGACTTATAGACCTATCAGTTAATGCAAAGATCTAGCTTCTATAAAGACATCTTTAATGCTCTCACTGTTAAACTTCAAAACACCACCATTAAAGCCATATTTCTTATCTCCAATGCCTGATATTTCCTCTGTTTACTCCCTCATTAGCCATCAGACAATATGCTTAAACACTTACAAGAAAAACTGGCAGTGAAAGTTACTCAGTCATGGCCGACTGTTTGCAACCCCATGGACTGTAGCACACCAGGCTCCTCCTCTGTCCATGGAATCCTCCTGGCAAGAATTCTGGAGTGGATATTCATTCCCTTCTCCTGGGGATCTTCCTGACCCAAGGATCGAACCTGGGTCTCCTGCACTGCAGGTATATTCTTTACCGTCTGAACCACCAGAAAAAAGAATCATGCTATTTGAGAGTTGAACATGTTGGCTTTAAACTAATGGAAGAGGTTAAGTGAGTGTTAGAGACAACCAGAGAGAACCAGGGACAAACTCATGGTTTTCCAACTAATTTTCAGTCCAATATGATTTCTGCTGGGCTTCCCTGATGGTTCATAATCTGCCTGCCAGTGCAGGAGACATGGGTTTGATCCTTGTTCCAAGAAGATTTCCTAGAGAAGGAAATGATAACTACTTCAGTATTCTTGCCTGGAAAATTCCACGGACAGAGGAGCCTGGAGGGCTACAGTCCACGGGGTCACAAAGACTTGGACGCAACTTAGCAACTGAACAACAAATTATTTCTGCCAGCACTGCCACTACTTACCTATTTTTTATTGTACAGATGAACCAACTCTACCATCTATATGCTCATTATAGTATCCATCTTTAAAATTTTCATTATTTTAATAGAGTTAGGCTTGGCCTATGTTCAGGTTGGGAGGGAAGTCATGTTTGCTCTCAGGACTCTTCTTTCAGTTTCATCTTCCTTAGATGCTCACAAGGTCTCCCAGCTCCACAGAGTCAGCCCTGATGGCAACTTTCTAGGACTCAGACATATCCTCTGCCCAAGATTTATCTACATTTTTCCAAGCCATCAAAACTCTTCTTGGTGGTGGTAGTTTGGTTGCTGGGTTGTTGTCTGACTCTTTGTGACCCCATGGACTGTAGCTCTCCAGGCTCCTCTGTCCATGGGATTTCCCAGGCAAGAATACTGGAATGGGTTGCTGTTCCCGTCTCTGGGATCTTCCTGATCCAGGTAACAAACCTGCATCTCCCACACTGAAGGCAGATTCTTCACCACCAAGCCACCAGGGAGTTACTAGAACTCTTCTCAGAGAACATCTAAGTGAAAATGATTGTCATCATTGGTTTAACCATATAAATTTAACCACAATGAGAACTCTACTGGTGTGACTGTACTTCTATATTACTACTGGACTACTCCAAATATGAGTAGTCCAGTAGTAGTCCATGCCGGTCACTGCACTAAAGTACTTTATAAACCACATTTCCTATAAGAGAAGAGCTTAATTTCTGGTTTATCAGCAGCTATGTGATGTTGCCAGATGTTTCTTGAATATTATATTGCTGTTTGTGTAGTGAAAAGTACAGTCTAGTGCCAGGCCTTGCTTACTCATTGGTGTACCCCATGAGGCTGTAGGTACTTGAAGGAAGGGAATTGTATCCTCATCTTTAAGCAGAGTTCTTACTTTTTTACACACTCCAAAAGGAATACAGTTAGAGTTGAGATTTAAATCTATTGGTTAAATGAATCAATGCACTTGTGGTTTGTAAAATCTGAAGGGAAAAATTAATTTTGTCTAATAACAGATCAGTCACTGTATGGCAAAAACCAATAAAATATTGTAAAGCAATTTCCCGCCAATTAAAAACATTTTTAAAGTAAAAGAAAAAAACCCCAGATCAGCCAACAGAGCTAATGTAGAAATTATAAATTTGTTGACACTAAAATCAATGGCAATTTTTAGAAACTGAACTATAAATATAATCTTTTGTTTTACCTCAATCATTTTCAAAGTATCTCATTTTTGATATACTGGACATTTGTTATTTGAAATCATTATTTTGGTGTGAATTTTTACTTATCAAATGAACCAGTCGAAGAAAAAAGAGAAAAGAAGGCACAAGGCACATACAGCTTAACTGTCGAGTTTATTCGTGTTTTTTTTTTTTTCAAACATCTTTGAGATACAGTTCACATACCTACAAGGCACTCATTTAAAGCATACAATTTGATATTTTTTTAAGAATAGTGTAGACTTTTAAAAGAAGAAAGACTTAATGTTTTTGTACAATACTTTAAAGTGTGAGTGCCAGAGAAAGAGGTATGCTTTTTAGAAAGAAAAAAAAAAAATCCTGATATTCAGAGCTATTAGATAAAATTTTCTTGAGAAAGGATTTGAAGCCCTGAAAATCTAGGAAATGTAAATCCAACATGTGCTAAACACAAGACTGTAACGATTTTTCTTGGAATGAATAAATGTGAGTTCTTTGCCTCTTTAATTCCCAGGAATCAAGGGCATGTATAACTATTTTTCAGCCTTACCTCATGAAAGCTTTGAGCTTTCCCTTCATGTTAAAATATATTATTTAACATTTGAGTGTGTCAACACTACATTAGGCACTATAAAAGAACAGAATTAGCCATGCTTCCTACTCAGGGGACTTGTCTACTAAGTATCAGACTAAAGCAAAATGCTATAGTATTCCCTCACATCAAGCAATCCACAGAGTGGTATTTTCCCTTATTTCTTCCATAAAATCAATGAGATTTTTCTCTTTTTAGACAAACTCAAAGGAACACCCTTTGATTTAACTATACCTTCAGAAGTTCTGTTTGGGCACATTCCACAGCCTATTCTTTTATCATGGGATGGCATCTGTGATTAGACCTAAAATTGGACCTATGAGATGCAAAAGGAGACTCCATTTTTACAAACTCTGCCATCACCCACATTATAAAAGGTGGGACATTTAAACAAACAAGAGAGCGTATTTATCTCATGCACCTTCATAGTGTGCACTAAATAAATGAGGCTGACAGTACAGTGCGGTGAGAAGGCTGAACAAAATAAATATAAAGTGCTTCAGTCTGGGCATGCTTTTTCAGTGTGATAACTAGAAGTAAAAATTCTAATTATGCAGTAGTGTAGGACACTTTGTGGGTGTTAGATGTATAAAACAAGTACCAAGCACAAAATCTTAATGTTATCAAGCTATTAAAAAATATTATTGATGAACCTATTTGCAAGGCAGGAATAAAGATGCAGACATAGAGAACAGACTTTGGACACACTGGGGGAAGGAGAGGGTGGGATGAATTGAGGGTAGCACTGAAACATACATTATCATATGTAAAACAGATAGCTAATGGGAAGCTGCTGTATAACACAGGGAGCTCAAAGGTATTCTGTGACAGCCTACAGGGGTTGGGGGGAGGTTCAAGACGGAGGGGAAAAAGTATACTTATGACTGATTCACGTTGTATGGCATAAGTCAACACAAAATTGTAAAGCAATTATCCTCCAATTAAAAATAAAGTGTAAAAAAAGTATATATTAAACTGTCCATTTTCAATTTAATGACTTGTTTAGTCATTTGAATTACTGCTTTACTTCATTTATAGTTTGGCTAGTCTCCTTAAACTTTTGGGTCTGCTAGATTAACTCTGCTTGTATAAATATATTGTAGTCAACCAGATTAATTAGTCAACTTAGCTCAGTATTTCTTCCGTTATATTTAGAACCTGAAAAGTTCATAATGTTCAAATTAATAATTCAGCACTGGTTCCTAGTCTGAAGCGTTTTTAAAAACTAAATTTAATAGTGGCAAGAGTTACAAATTCAGAAATATTGTAATGAAGTAAGCAGATGTACATTTTGAAACAGTGCCTCAATAGATATTAAAATGTCCTGAATAAATTCTTACTACAGTTGGATGTAGTGATAGAAATTCTGGAAAGAAATAATGAAAGAAGACAATGGTAAAAATACAGTGTTTTCTATAAGACTGCAAACCAAGTTAATTTTTTTAAAAATATTTGTAATATTCTCTGTGTTTCTCAGAGGTTTGGGGGTGAAGTACTCAAGAACTCATCTTGCTGACATTAGTCATAAATGGCATTATCAGTAGGCTGGTTCACAGATGCATTTGGGCAAGTCTGGCCCAGATGTTTCCTTCAGAGCTCCCAGTAAATCCACAGTGGTATCTCATGGACAAACAGGTCTCATCTTAACATATCAGGCCTTGAAACTGAGTCTCTGGATTCTTTCTACCAGAGTGTAGTGCTTTCTCAGAACAAATTCTCGTGAAATTAGATAATTTCATTTTGCAAACAATCTGGAAAAGATTTGGAGAATGACAACGAGGGGGAGAAAAGGGGGATGGTGAGAGGTTTTCTAGCATGGATTTTGAGTTTGTCTTTGAGATGTTTAGAATTTAAATAATCAAAAGGTAATCATATTACCTAACTTTGGATAGAATATGTAAACTAATTCTAAATTTCCAGTACCTACCCTTCCTGCTAAAACTATGAGTCTCCCTAACGGACAGAATGTATAATGAAAAGTTAAATAACACGACTCCACCACTAATTCTTGCAAATTATCTGTAGCTGAAGATTGTCATATAATCACCTTATGTTCATAAACCAGTGGCAAAATGTCACTGGCAAAGCTGTAAGCATAGTTATGGAAAGACGGACACACCAATTAAATTTTTCAAAATTAGAGTTAGCTAAATTGTTGTTCAGATTTTCTTCCAAATAATATGAGGAGAAACTCATGAAAGAATGCAACTCTGGAAGCTTTTCTTACTTCATAATTATTCAAATAAAGCAAAAAGAAACTCCTTGAGTTCTAGTATTTAAATAATTCATATACTTTCATTTAAAAAAAAGTGTCAACTCACTTGTCCAAGGTTTCCTGGGGCATCAAAATATAAGGATAAACAGCAATGTGACTCCTTATAATTCTCCTTTGTAATCTGACTACTAGATGGAACTCTCAATATATTTCCTCAAGGTGAAAAACAGGTGAAATAGAAAGTGGTTATAAAAAAAAAAGAGTAAGTAAGCAGAAGTGACACATATTTTGCAATCTGATGGCTTAAAAAATATCTTAAAGACCATGTAAATCTTCAATACTGGTTTCTTCATTTGAAAATAAAAAACATCACCTCCTAGATATTTAATAGAAACTTATTTGTATGTTTTAAATATTGAAAGGTAATAGCTGCATATATATGCTACACCGTGAAGTAGAGTAACTTGGAGTTAAGCATTTTTAGCAATTCGAAAAATCAAAGTCAAATAATCAAATGTAACTGAATCTACAAATGTCTTCAGGTAAACTCAGAAGACTAGATCAACAGTTTTTCTGCCCAAAGGATATTCTCTACTGAGATTCTCATAGAATGCTGGAATGCTTTAAAGTATGGTACTATCAGAAAGAGTGTGTATAAATATCTATGTGTGTAGGTACGGACATTTTTATGAGCAGAATTCTAGAATGATCACCTTGTCACTAGGATCAAATAGAAGCTTGCTCACCAGCTACTTCTATAGGAAAGAAGTTGAGATGATTTTTAGGGCCCCAGTGAAGCCAAAGTAATTTTAGATTGAACACTTTGTTTTACCAAAGGGGGGAAAAAATGTATGCACTTCTCTATTCATGATGTGTGTGTGGGTGGTATAGTTTTGCGAACTTAAGGAGAGTGGTGCTTGCTATAACCTAGGCAGTGAGGGAAAGCATTTAAAAATACTGTCAACGATTCTGGCAGGAAAGACTGTATAAATATACTATAGACTCAAACATAAGTGAGCTGGTTAAAAAAAGAAAAGAAACTGCAAATGAAAACTTCAAAACTTCTACCCCCACGATGAAATAAATTATATAAAGGAGAAAGTTATCAAGGGTTTTCATACTCACCATCGACCTAATCTCAAAAGCTCAGTTCTTAGAGAATTTTCTTTTCAAATTCAGCCAATATAATTGGTAGGATAGTCTTAGCATATTTTGTGAAATCATTTATAAGGCTACCAAATGTCTTGGGAACTTTTTCCTCTAATCACTCCTGAATCCATCCAAATTGGTTTTAAATTATTCCATTCGTAATGGTAAATTTTTATTACAAACATGTTTTTTTTACTCCAATTTAAACACAGATATGTCAGTTTGAAGTTGAAATAATTAGATCTTACATGATTTTTCATGCAGCACATTATTGTATTATATCAAAAATCCTATCCCATCATGGAAAAGATGTGGAAGGTTTCTATAAATTCCAAGTTAATTATATCATTAAATGCCTTATACCATACATGTAGGTATGCAAATATTCTCCAACACAAACATGTAAATACACAAAATCATGACTAATACCCCACAGAATCCTTTTAAAGTATTTCTTTTCTTTTTAAAATCTTTACATGAATAATACCCAGCATCATGGACCTTGAACACTGATGATTCTGGCTAACGCTTTTATCCTTTGCTCGAAATTACAGGATCAGTCTAGCCAGAATTTATGAGAACCAGACCCTAGACCTCACATAGCTCACATATTAGACCATTAGGCATCTAACTACCTCTGAACAATTTCAATGCATTATCCTGCCTTTTCCCTGGGGCACAAACTTCACTCGTCCATACTTTTAATATATTTTGTCTGCATGAAGCAGATCGAGTTATTACATGCCAGCAGATCACGACTTACAGAAATCTCATTGCTTCACAATGATGCAGTGAACGTCCCTGTTTTCCACCCTGATGTGGAGCCGTAGGGGAATGGTCACTGCAGCAAATGTCTGTAAATTATCTAGTGGTTTGCGTAAAGCCTATTTGATATTTTTACTTAAACACGTTAAACATTTCCATACATTCCCACTCATAGACACTTAACCAAAGAAGCCCACATCCATGCATATTTTTTAAAAATCATATGCCACTTCAAATGGACTATTAAAGTGCTTTTAGATAAAAGAAAACCACCTAACTTTTACTTTCCCCAGTAGGGTTTTTATATTCCCGATTAACCATCTCTTGCTTGTATTTGTGTTTTGATTTGTAGATTTCTAAGTCTTCCAAGCCAAGAGTTTATTTGCTCCTCAGAAAAGAAATTTAGTAATCTAGAATTAAAACTTAATTGATCTTTGAACTCTCTTAAACCTTTTACTTGGATTGTAAAACCATTACGTTCTTTTCTTTCATTCGTTTCCCCCCCCTTCCCGCCCCCGCCCCAGCAAGGCTGAACAGGAACCAAGGGTGATCTTATCCCATCCCTAGAGACTGTTCATCAGCTAGCTCAGTTTACAGCTACAAAAAAAAAAAAAGAAAAAAAACTGGCAGCAAATAGTACTTAGAAGTGTTGTTATTTTATCATTTTATCGTGTGGGGACTATCATTACTTTAGTAGTGTGAACAAACAATGGGCATATTTCTCCTTAGACATGATGCCTTTGTGTTTGTTATTTTTCGTTATCCATCCTGAAGTTAGATTTCTGGGCTAGTTAACCACTTCCTCTGGTCTGTTTTATATATACATATTTATATATTATTTTATATATATATATATATATTTAAAATCCTGGTTAACAATTATGCTCCTTGACTTGTCCTAATAAAATACTTGGGAAAGGAAGACCAAGCTACTGTTATCTAAAACAATTTTCTCATTTAGTTCCAAACTAAAACAAACAGCAAGGAAAGGTCATTAGTCTCACAGACTAAAATTGTTTTGATGAAGGCCAGCTTTCCATTCTGTTGACAAGCATCTCAATTCTTTTCAACAGCTCTGGGTGTCCACACTGGAAGAATGCAGAGCAGTCATCGGCCTCGGGGAACCAATGGCTCTTGGTGACAATTTGCAGAACTACTAGTGATCAAACTATCGCCACCCCCCCCCCCACCTTCCGTTTTTATCCGAGGTTAGGATAATTAATAATATACATGAGCTCTCTGAGAGACAGTGAAGGACAGGGAAGCCTGGCGAATTGTAGTCCACAGGGTCATAAAGACTTGGACACAACTAAGCGACTGCACAACGACAACAACGAGCTCTTAGAGTTAGGTTTGAATGTAAATGCTCCTTGAGGTCAGTGGTTAAAACCATTTAGCGATAGTGGGTTCTTAAGCAGAATTATGTGTTTCTTCAGGGTGAAGTCAGGGAATCTGCAAAACTTTACCAAGACTTCCTCCCAGAAGGCAGAGGACACTGTGTTTCATTCTTACAAGCACGTCAGGGAATGTGTCACAAAGTGGAAGCCCTAGGTAAGAGGCACAGAGCAGATGTAAAGAGTGAAAACTCTGCTCATGACCCAACTTTCTCAGTGGCGTGGGCACTGAGAGCTGACTGGGTTTGTGATTAATGGCCAAGACCTCTCAGCTGCATGATTTCATCCCATTGTCTTCCTTGCTAAAAATAAGAATCACCATTTCTCCACCCAGAAATGGGAGCAACCCTATTTGCCACATCTTTGCATTCAGGCCTCCTTTTATTATTTACTCTCAGAGATTTTTCCTGAAGTGCTCTAACCTTTCTGAAACTGGACAGCCAGACGTCTGAATCACTGAAAGAGAAGTCCTCCAGGCTCGGGAAGGGTAAATTCAAATAGCCTCTGGAAAGTTCGGGATAAGAAGTGCTGTATAGAGACAGCCTGGGGATTTAGAAGTTGGGGAATTTAGGTTCTATTTTGAGCTATGCCTTGAGCATGTTGCTCTCTTTACAAAAAGTGCCAGATGTGAGAGGAAAGACTGCTTACTTGGTAGAGTGCTTGAAGAATTCTTCGTCGGTGAAGCTAATTAAAGCTAAGAATAAAATTCATCTATTGGTTCTTTGAAAACACTGTAAAACAAACACACGGGGCTAAAAGCTCTTTATCCTTTTAAGGTTAATTTTTATTGTCTGCCTGAGCACTGAACTATATTCAACTTTTTTTTTTTTTTTTAAGGCAGAAAGAGCAATTTGCTATGTGTTCACTTTGAGTTAGGAAAGGTACAGGAAACCCAACTATCACGGTGTTGAAAGAGCCCATGGGTAATATTCAGTCCAGTGCCTCAGCCAATTGTTGATTCCTCCCGAATGCCTATGCCAAGGAACAAACACACCCAGCTCAAGCAGGTAGAGGAGGGAGTGAGCTAACACCTCCACAGGCAGCTCCTTCTACATTCTGATAACCAGTGCTTGGGAAGTGCTGACTGAGGTCAAACTGAAATTCACAGCCCTGCCCCTTCAGTGATCCTTGCTCTGTCCTTAGCCATGTCACAGAGCAAGCCGAGTTACTATCCTCCCCAGGATGAGCCTTACAACACTTGCGGCTGTATTGTCCCCCTAACTGTTCTATTCTCCAATTTCAGCATGCTCTGTAACTCCTCAGACAATTTAGGCTTCTGAGGCAGGTCACCACACTGGCTAATTTCATCACCAAAGGCTCCAGGTTGTCCATGTCCCCCTTAAAGGATGGAGCCTAAAACTGGTACCATTCTCCAAAGCCAGTCTGATCAGTATAGATTACACTCTATAACTTCTATCTTTCTGGATATTTTGTTGTAGTAATACAAGGCTTTTTTTTCTTTTTAGCCAAATCATATTGTGCTTACTGTTAGCTTAAAATCTGTCACATAGCTCCTGTCTTATGTTTATGTAAGTGAATTTTTGTGCTCAAGCATTCTTTACATGTATGTTCCTTATAATACTGTCTTGTTAGAGTTGGCTCATTGTTTCAACAGATCCAAAACTCCTTTTGGCAGCAGGAAACAAGCTGAGTAATTCCTACTCTGTGGGAAGCACGCTGCTCTGCGGGCCTCCACATCGTACCAACGTGATTCATCTACGCATGATGTAGGGATTCCTCTTCTAATTTTGCTGATAAAACTAAGGCTGAAAGGTTAAGTGAATTCCTGATGGTCACACCCCTAGCAAGTGGTGAAACCAAAGTTCAAACCTTAGCGATGTAACTCTACACAGACTGTTCTTTCCATTTGCTATACTACTTCTTACAATTTTTTTGCATTCTGTTCCTGCCATTTGACATTTTGGCTCTCTCTTCATCCACTACAAACAGAAAGAGTCATCAATGTCCTCAGTCAATGCATTATTTTTTAAAAACAATTGCACATAACTGGGCTGAAGACAAAAGCCACTGGCGTTTGGGTGCCAGAAATCTACTGGTGCTGACTTTCTTAACAAAGCCAACCGACCAAACTCTTACCAGTCCGTGATTTGTCATAACGTTCACAAGGACCACATTGATTATTTAGTACGTATCAGGTATCAGAATATCAGGTACGTGCCAGGATCTGTGTCGGGTACTGGGCATATAGAGATGAAAGAGGTGGGCATCACGACAACTCTGTCAGAGGCAAAGATAGGTCTGGTTTAGTTCATTCATTCTGGTTTAATTCAGTAAACCTGTGCTGACTCTGAGCGATCAATGGCTTTGTCTTCTAATGCAGGGAAAGTGTCACAGTGACACTTAGTTTACATACCTGGGGGAGGAAAGTTAGTATTGAGCCCAGCAAAATGAGCAAAGCAAAGGGCACCCAGAAAAATTTCACCAAGTAAGGATGCTGCTGCTCGAGAACTGCAGGTCCTAGCCTATGGTAAGCCACTTGGTAACTCCTGAGAGTTTTCATTTTTAAGAGAATGGGACCAAAGTTTTCATTCATCCAGCCGGTCATGTGACAGATATTCCCCTTCCCTCAAAATCAATAATTTACAAGAAATACACTTCCCAAAGTTCGGTACATGCAGAATTCATTCAGGAAATATTCAGAATAAAGCCATCACGGTGAAATTTGAGAAATGACTGTGGATAATAATTTAACTTCCATTAATTGAACACCTCCTATGTACTTGGCATTGTATTGAGCACTTTCAGTCCTCTTCATAACCCTAATGGGAACTCTGTTTTACAAATGAAAAATGGAGGCTTAGAGACATTGTATCTTGCAGCTGGTACATCAGAGTCATCAGACCCAGGACTGTCTAACTGTAAAAGCAGTGTCCTTCCCATCTCCCACTTGAAAATAAAGTAAACCCTTGGCTTTTTGTCTTGAAGTGCTGTGTATTCCAGCCAGGAAATACCTTCAATGTCAGGAGAAAACAAAAAGGACGGAGTTTGGTGTGGTACCTAAGGCCATTACCTCATTATCATGGCCAATAATTTCTTCATGCCTCAGTATCTCAATTGGCTGAACTTGATTAACAGGACCCACCTGGAGTTCCTACAGCAAGATCTTGACAATGATTATACTGGGACACTTGGAGAAACAGAAGTTTAGGGCTACCTCCTCCACTACCTGCTTGATAATATTTCAACTAAATTAAATATAAAATCTTTAGATCCTAATCATGACCAAAGGCTCCTTACTGCAATAATACAAACTCGCCAACCTCTACTTCCACACAGAAACTTATCCACCCTCCAGCCTTCAATGGCTAAAAGCTGTGAAGAAGTTGTCCTTGAGGTTTTGGCACTCAGCCCTAATTGTTCCCCCCACATTCTTGGCACCAAGAACTGGCCAGCTTTCCATGTCTTTCAAGGAACAAATCCCCTCCCTACCCCTTCAAACCTCCTGCTTGAAGATGATTTCACTACTTGCATTAGAAAATGAAGACCACTTAATACAAGCTTCCTTTTTCTCCTCTTCACATCACTAGTCGTACCTATGCTCAACCAGTCTTAGAGAAAGAACTACTTGTCCACATTGCCAGTGCTAACCTCTTCATGTGTGCCTTGGATTTCCTTGCTTCTTCCCTACTCAGTTGCTTCCCTCATCCCCAAAACCTCCCCATCCCTTGAACTTCCAATCTCCTCACTTCTACCAGATCCTTTTCCTTTGCTTACAAATATGCTTGAGCATACCCTGTCCTTAAAAAAAGGGAAAAAAAAAAAATCTGTTTTCAACTCTGCTGCTCATGCCCCAGCTAGCATCCTCTCTACTTTCAGTCTTGAAAGAAGAGCCCAGTTCCGGACCCCCCACTCGGTCCTTCCCTCCTTACAATCTGGCTTCTGCCCTTGTCACTCCACCAAGACTCAACAGACCCAAAGGTCACCAATGACTTCCTCATGGCCAAATTCAATGGTGTTTGCTCTTTTGTGCCCCTCAACCTCTCCTTAGATCTAACTCTGTTGATTCTGCATTTCTTTTTCATAAATATTTATTTGGCAGCTAACTTATGCCAACCACAGGGAGGCATTGAGGGCTCAGACTTGGGATGATCTTTCAAGATTCTGTATTTTCCTGCTTCTTCTCTTAGCTCTCCTGTATCTTCCTAAACCTCATTAATTCCTATCATTCCTAAGCATATGCTTCCCCAAGGATCTATCCTGGGTGTTCTCTTCTCTGTATTCCTCAGTCACAATCTCACAACTTCAGCTTCTAAAGCTGATTCCAGATTGCGTCCTATTCTAGCCCTTCAGTTCTGCATTTCCAATGCTTGATGGAAGTCTCTCAAACTTGATGATCATATACTGAATTCTTATTTTCACATTAACCTGCTCTTCCTCTTTTAGTGATTATAGGCATTTTCATTGAGTCAGGCTCCAAGTTTGCTCAGCACCTTGGATTTTTCTCCTCCTTTTCCTTGCTTACCATACCCAACTCACCAAAATCTGCAGATTCCTCCTCCAGACTATTTCTCCTATGTATCTCCTCATTTCCATTCCCATCACTCTAATGTAGGAACTCACTAACATTTTTACTCAGATTAGGGTTTCCCAATATTTAGTCACTCCCCTGAGATATTCAGGATTTGAGCAATATGGGCAGATCACAACACTATACTATTTATTTAATATTTTCAGTTTAACAGACCTACTTTTCTTTCCCTTTAGACTCTTTCATGGCAATAGTCTATGAAAGCAGAACTTTGCTATGCAAGTTATATTTTTCCTTCCTTCCTTTTTTTTTAGATAGATCTAAGCAATGATCATTAGGCGACTACTAAGTGAAAAGCTGATGGGGGACTTTATTATTTTTGTTAATTTCTCTTTTTATCATTTGACCCCCTTTACCCATTTCTCCTGCTTCCCCAACACCTGCCTCTGAAAATTACCAATCTTTTCTCCAGATCTTTGAGCTTTCTTGTTTTGTTTTTAGGGCTTCCCTGATGGCCCAGACTGTAAATAATCTGTCTTCAATGCAGGAGACACAGGTTCGATCCCTGGGTCAGGAAAATCCCGTGGAGAAGGGAATGGCTACTCACTCCAGCATTCTTGCCTTGAGAATTCCATAGACAGGGGAGCTTGGCAGGCTACTGTTGATGGGATCTCGAACAGTTGGACATGACTGAGCAACTAAGACCAACGTAGGTTCTGCATATAAAAGGGATGATAGAATACTTGTTTTCTTCTATCTGACTTGTTTCACTTAGCATAGTGCCCTTGAGATCCATCCACTTTGTTGTAAATGGCCAGATTTCATTATTTTTTTTGTGACTGACTAGTATTCCCTTTTGCATATACTACAATTACTTTATCTATTCAGCCATTGATGAACACTTGGGTTGCCTCTATATCTTGGCTATTTTAAATAATGCCAGCTTGAAAATACAGTGCATGTGTCTTTTTGAGTTAGTGTTTTCATTTCCTTCAGATAAATATCCAGAAGTGAAACGGCTGAATCATATGGTAGTTCCATTCTTAATTTTTTGATGAACCTCTATACTATTTCTTTTAGTGGCTGCACAAATTTACATTCCCACCAATAGTGCACAAGGGTTTTCTTTTTTCCATATCCTTGCTGCTGCTGCTGCTGCTGCTGCTAAGTCGCTTCAGTCGTGTCCAACTCTGTGCGACCCCACAGACGTCAGCCCACCAGGCTCCGCCATCCCTGGGATTCTCCAGGCAAGAACACTGGAGTGGGTTGCCATTTCCTTCTCCAACGCATGAAAGTGAAAAGTGAAAGTGAAGTTGCTCAGTAAGTGCCCGACTCTTCGTGACCTCATGGACTGCACCCTACCAGGCTCCCCCGTCCATGGGATTTTCCAGGCAAGAGTACTGGAGTGGGTTGCCATTGCCTTCTCCGATATCCTTGCTAATACTTGCTATTTCTTGTCTTTTTATAGTGCCCATTCTAACAAGTATGAGATGATTTCTCACTGTGGTTTTAATTTGCATTTCCCTGATGTTTAATGATAACTTATATGCTTCTAATTGGAGAAGGAAAAGGTAACCCACAACCAGTATTCTTTTTTTTTTTTTTCATCCAGTATTCCTACCTGAAAAATCCCATGGACATAGGAGCCTGGTGGGCTACAGTCCCTGGGCTCCTAAGAGTTGGACATGACTTAGCAACTAAACGGTGACAACAACAGTACTTCTAATACACATTTAAGCTATGTTATTACTAAAGTACCTATTTAAGCTATCTTATTATTAAAACGGTATAATTTAATAACATTTAAATTCATCCTGCATACCACAAATCATACACTTTTCATACTTTGGACAACTTTTATTTCAATTACAGAAAAATCTTTTACTTCCATCTCCAGTTATTTTGGCATTTCAAGCCATTTGATTCAACTCCTCCAAATGAATTATTTAGAATTACAATGATCCCCTGTTAACTTCATTCTCCATCCAGTCAGGTCTGAAATCCTGAATCAGTGTTGTCTCCAGTCTGAAGGGACTTGCCTTCCCAGCATCATTTCCGGTTGCTGGGGCTGCCTTATCTCAGGCTTTGTGGGACCAATCCCTGCTGACCACTGCTGGCCTCACTTCCCTGCACTGTGCCTGCTGCTCCCACTCCTCCACCCCCACCCATCACCGGCCTTCAAAGTTCTCCCTCCTTCTCCCCACACTACAGCCTCTTGGAAACATCCACTAACTCCCTCAGCTGGAAGTAATCTTTCCTTCCTCCAACCCCCATACTTTTCTCCTGACACCTTTACCCACACATTTACCCATACCACACTTTGCTTTGGACACGTTCCACTTTCTACTTTTAATTTTTGTTAAATATTCACATTTTCTTTTTCCTACATGTATTTAAATTCCTTAGGGGCAGGCTCTGCTTCTGATTCATCTTTGCATCCTCCTATCACTTAGTAAAGTACTTGCTCGTAGGAAAAAACAATACCACTAAATATGAGTCACATAACATTTTGGTGTGAGTGAATTCTGATGAAAGTCATTTTTTCATCAAGTAGAATTTTTTCCCACCAACTCACCTGTGTTTTGGTGGTGGTGAGAAGGATTAGCAAAGATTGATTAAAGAGTTTCTTATGCATTCTTATGCATTTTACCTTTGCCTATATAGACTGTCATGTAAACAAGACAAATGAAAGGGATGTAATCAGTATCTAGAGCAGCAGAGGAAGAAGAGTGTTTTGGCTGACAATTGAAGTTTTCATTAATTTTGTTTTCTTTTAAATAGACATATTTCTTAGAAAACAGTGATAGGAAGTTTGGATTGGTTTTTTTAATTAAGTGCATTGGTGTTTTTTACAGAGCCTTCCTCCTAGTATCTAAGTAATAAGACAATTGTCCAAAACCATGTCTCCTAGAGGGCTCATTCACTGTGGAAAGATGTTTCTTTGAATGGCTGACCACAGCTGGAGGAGAGCCCAGAGCTCCCTGGAGTTTAGCGTGACACCCCCAGAGGGAGCCCAGAGCAAACCAAGCTGCAGAGCCGCCCAGGGAGCAGCAGTGCCCTCTGGTCATTCTGCCCTCTCAGTAGAGACCTTCCTTCCAGCTTCCAGTGAGCCCTGTGTGTTCTCATCTCTCTGGGCCAGTGACTCTGAGTGACATTCCAGAAAATCCTTCTCTGAAAGCCAAAAGCTTTGCAACTGAAACCCTCACTTCTGCTCAAATATAACACTAGCAATTCTTTCAGGGCAGAAAAAACCCAGCCCTTATGCTAAATTTACTTTAGAATTGTTAATAATTTTAGGCTTCACACATTTTTAATTTTTCTCTTTCAAATTTATGAGAGGTCTAAAATAAAGGCAGGAGTTCTATCACTGAGAGACCAAAACATCATCACACATTGGATTCCATAAAACTCCCACTGTAACCAATCTGTATTTCCCTCTTGACATCAATAAGCCCTTTTATATACTAAAAAGTAGTCCAGACCTTCAGAATCTTCTCCTCCTTTTGAATTCCCTTCTAGAATCTTATTCCCCATGATAGAATGCAAGTGAGCAATTCTCAAATTGGCCTGTGGATCTCCACAACCAGGGTCTGACTTTAACTGTTAGTCATGCCTAGAAATTCCTACTTACCATTCAAAAGCTAAAACTGGAAAAAAATACTTTTTACAAAACATACAAAGTGCTCTGTTCTCTATTCAGGAAGTTGATTGCTTATATCAATATTTTAGGGTAACTAAGGGCTCTCTATTCGAAGAACATGTGAACTTGAACATTCTCAGCTAATAAGTGCTGCCATCTTGAACACTGCTTATGATCAGAATTCCAACAATAAATCTCAGTTGCAATAGTCAACTACACAACTCTGAGCAGTCTACACAACTACAC
Source organism: Budorcas taxicolor (assembly GCF_023091745.1). Taxonomy (NCBI): domain Eukaryota; kingdom Metazoa; phylum Chordata; class Mammalia; order Artiodactyla; family Bovidae; genus Budorcas; species Budorcas taxicolor. The sequence goes on from NC_068919.1 coordinate 31,190,504, forward strand.
AGGCTGAGCAGGTTAAGGCCTCATTGCTCTAGGCATGATCAGACAATCCTACAGGAAAATGAAAATAATGTGCTCTGATGTCAGGAAACGTTATAGACTCATAGAATAATAGAGCTGGAAATGGCCTCAACTGTTCATTCCCTTGAACACATTGGCACGTCCCAGGTGGCCCATGTGTGTCGTGTTGAGATACTTGCTCTTTACACATGTCCACACCTCTGCCTTGAGGCCTGTTACTAGCACTCTTGACACCACAGACTGAGAATGCATGTGGAGATTCAAGAACAAGAATCAGACTCAGTCAGAAAAAGCTCTACAAGGTCCTTACATATCACTAAGATGGCGCCTTGATAGGCTCTGAGCAGCCAAACAAACCTTAGACTGCAGGAATACATCAGTTCAAGATTATGAGGCAAAGTAAAGCACCACTGAAGCCACTGGTTGATTTTATTTGGTGTTCTCAGAAATTTCAAGTAAAGAATATGTCAAAATCCGGTGAAACATCTTGTATCTAAAGCTCATTTTACTTGCCTTTTCAACACAATTACTACCCAAGCACACTGTTAAAGAAGTTGCTGTGAACTAATGTAAGCCATCATCATGATTTTATCCAGCCACTCCTGGGTAAGTAGGCTTTAAGTTCCAAATGAAATATAAAGCTAATTGGAAAAGTCAAAGGACATTTTAAGGAGAAAGGGTGGAATGATAAAAGACGAATGTGAGAAAAGTGAATTGTGGGACTTCAACAGGGACTCAATCAACGTGACTGAAAATACAAATGGAACAAACCAGGACTCCAATGAATGAGATCCTCTAAGAAGCCTGAAGACTTCTAGTGTGATGGTAGCAAAACCTGTTCCTGCTCCAAGGAATGACCTGTCATAATGCCCTTCGGTGGTGGCTCAGTGGTAAAGGATCTGCCTGCTAATGCTGGAGATAAGAGTACGATCCCTGGGTCAGGAATATCCCCTGGAGAAGGAAGTGGCAACTCAGTCCAGTATTTTTGCCTGGGAAATCCCATGGACAGAGGAGCCTGGTGGGCTACAGTCCATGGGGTCTCAAAACGGGGGACACAACTTAGTGACTAAAGAACAGCAACAACAATAGTGCCCTCTTGCTAGTACTCCACCATTCCAGGCACTATTTACTAACTGCATTCTGCAAGTCCGTTCCATGTGACCCCTACCTAATACCACAGAACTTCTGAAAATGAGTTCCTAATGCTAATGTGATCCCTTCAGGAGAGGAATTTCAAAGGTACGACAAGTTATTTCTATGTATATAAATGAATGAATCTATTACACATCTCTTGAAGAAAAGAGAGATTCTGTAAAGCATTTAGAGATCCTTTGGGAGGTAAACAGCTGCATTATTTTTATTGTTATATAATTACTTTTCATCTCCTTCCCTTGTTTTGATATTTTGTATGAATTTTAAAAAATAAACTTGCCTGGTCATATACATAGTTTATTCTTTACATTCTTATTTTGACCACTTTTGCCTTCATTTAATTTTCCTGAACACTAACTTTTTTAACAGTGATTCAGCGTCACTACTGATTTTCATAACAACCCAATCATGTTATTAAAATTTTCACAAAAACAAAGATACCTATAAATAAACCTAAGATTAAGCCATGGCCTGGCTGTCTCATTTACTCCCATGGACACAAAACATTTGGGCACTCTAATCATATAAACGAACTCAACTTTGTGCAAGTGGATATAATTTTTATTATTAGAGAAACTTGAGATGTCAACTTATCCAACATTTTTAGGGGGGTAACCTTCTATCTTCTCCATCACAGCCCAATCTGTGGTTTATAAACTGTGTTAACTTTCAACTTATGCAAGAAAGAAAGTGAAGTCACGCAGTCATGTCCGACTCTTTGTGACCCCATGGACTGTAGCCTGCCAGGCTCCTCCGTCCATAGGATTTTCCAGGCAAGAATACTGGAGTGGGTTACCGTTTCCTTCTCCAGGGGATCTTCCCAACCCAGGGATCGAACCCAGGGTTCCCCTGCACTTTAGGCAGATTCTTTGCTGTCTGAGCCACCAGGGAAGCCCTACCTTCAACTTATGCGTATCTACCTCAAATTACCCCTTCCTTCAATACTCATCTTGTCCCTTTTCTCTATCACACAGATATTTGATAGGTATACATCTCTCTCAACCAAGTGCCAATCAGATTTTTTTTTTCCTCAGAAATTCTCCCTTTTACAATTGCCACAGCTCATGAGAGACACAGCTTTGAGAAAATCTCAAGTTCACTTCCTCATGGATAACCTAATGGCCTTGGTTTGCTGAATGCCTGAATAACAGTAAAAACAAACTCTCACTGGCTAAAACTTGCTAAAGCCATTCTGTTGTAGCTCTGTAAAAACATGTACTGCTTCATGCACTCTTTCTAAACCAGACTATATCTTGAACATACTTTTTTTTTTTTAAGGAATAGGTTGGAGATTGCTAAGTATAAATGAAAAGACTAACTAATCTGTGTGTCTTAAATTAACAGCTAAGATTTCAGGACTCTTTGCCATCTTTTACTGAACAAGTCTAGATAAATATATTTAATCTCTCTGGGTATTATTTGCTTGCTTCATATGTGAAATTGGAGTAGTAATAGTGTAAGTGTCTGAAGGTAAGAAATGGAACCTTCTCCAGAGAGTCCTTTCAGCTATAAGAATGGGTCAGTCTGTCTCAGGGCAATCCTATTTTCTTGCCTGTGTAATTCACTTCTTGCCCATGTGAAGAGGTTTGCTGGAGGTTCCTGGCAAACCTGGCTCTTTTGCGAGAGCCACAGGAAGCCACTTTCAGCCAGGGGTTTGACTGAGACTACGTGGAATGCAGGAAGAAACCCAACCTGAGGGTGGAGCCAACACGTGAATGGAAGAACAAAGAACTTCAGGGTCTCTGAGGACCCTGACCCCATATCTCCGAGCCCCTGACTCCATTTCCCCAGTCTACCACTTAACACAAGCTGGCACTCTCTCATTATCAGTTAAGCCAGTTCATAAAGTGGTCTTCTGTGATTTGCAGGCAAAAACATTCTAACTCATGCAGCTTCCCAGCACCTTGTTATGAACAGACATACTTGGAAACCACTGGTTTAGAAAATTCCCTTTCTTCATTTCAACTCTTCAAAATCTCAATTTATTAAAAAAGTCAAAAATTAATGTCCATAAACCTCCACTGTGTTAATAAAGATGCAGTTTGTATTTGATAAATATCCTTGCTATTTCATCAGTGTGCTCACACCAACCATAATGCCATCTCTTGGAAATAGCATCTCAATGAAAAGTACTACTTGAAAATTACTTTTCATTACATAGAAAGCCTTAATGATTTTACAACCTAATCTTCATATAAGAAGTACATAGGTGGACTGAGACATCTGCTGTCAATAACTATATCTTCTTCTAAATGTTAAACTGAATATAGAGAACTCAACAATAGAAAAGTATTCATCTATATGCTACCATTATCCTGATTACAGCAAGTCAATTTAAAGAATATTCAAAGTAAGAACATTTCAATTTTTTCCTCTAGATTATTTCTTGTTTTTATTACCAACTACATAAAGATTAGATATAATCTTTGTGTGTGTCAGTGACTCAGTCGTGTCTGACTCTCTGTGACCCCATGGACTGTAGCCCTCCAGGCTCTTCTGTTCATGGGATTCTCCAGGCAAGAATACTGGAGTGGGTTGCCATTTCCTTCTCCAGTTGATATAATCTCTAATACTGTAAAAAAAAATATATATATATATATATACACATTATATAAACTTTAGGACAATTATCTTTGGTTTTACAATTTCTACTGCTTTATACACTAGTAATAAAATCAACACACTATAAATTCAATAAACAAAATATTTTTAAATGCACTTCTACATATTTCTCACACAAGTTCTGCATTCCCTCTAGAGTTTCACCAGTGACCTTTGACCCATTTCCATGGGTTTGTAAATGTATGTAGGTGAGTAAAAGCCAGGAAGATAAAACACAAAACGAAGTATGCCATTTGAATTCTTTCACAGAAGAGTCACCTTCCTTTCTGAAAATTTATTCATTTAGATATGCTTATTTCTATAATAAGTCATCTCCTCAATTTGCCTGTAATACTTTATGTACATGAAAAGTTGAGTGGGATCTTCAGTTAAAAACTTGCACTCACTTTAATATACTGTCAAAAATGATTTTTAAAAATTTCAGAAAGTTTTTAGCTACTAAAAGGCAAAAGTTTGCCATTTGCTAGAAAATTATCAAAACTATTGTAGCTTATTTGGAGCAGGCATTAAAGTTATTGATTTGGGAGAAAAAAAAGAAAGAACTAAAGTATTTTTAAGTGAAGCATCACATAAGTACAAGAATGCATTGTAGGAACAAATGTAAGAAAAGACATTTTGTGCTGCACACATTTAGGTATAAAGGAAAATTCTCAGGCTGAAAATAAAGCAGAATGGAGCTTTAAACCAGTAAACATGTCCTCTACCTCTTAAATTATTACTTTTTTCCCTATTGATTGAATTCCTTAAGATAACTCATGAATGTAGAACACCTGTGACCATAAAAATTAATTTAAAATGAAACGTCAACTTGAGCATAAACTCAACATAAATTTGGCCTCACCTTCACATTAATAAATTTAGAGTTCAGGTTTGTTTTGTTTGGGGTTGAAAATATTTATTTCATCAACAAACAATTCCAGAGTGCAAACATTTGTCCTGTTAAGCTGAAGCCAATGTTTATTTTAGCACTGCTAGGATACCCAAGTGTTGTGTAAATGGGAAAACACTGGCTGGAGAAACATTTACACAAAAGATTGTGTCTATTAAGACAATAAAAGTGTTTTAAAATATATCCTTTGGGGTGGGTTTGTGACAGTGAGAAATTACCATTCAAATATATAAGAACATGCAGTTTAGGAAGAAAAAGTATTCCAGAAAGTTGCTTCCTAATCATTTTGACACTTCACAAAGTTATCCTTGAAAAACTCAAAGATTTCCTCACTTTCCTTAGTTTTCTGTTGACAAGGGTCTGGAGAAAGAGAATAAAGGTGTAAAAAATAATGTTTTGGATACAGAAATATATACAAATGCATGCAGTCCTTATGTGTGTATACATATGGATAGATATAGTGTGACTATGGGCACTGAAAAATTACTGAATCAGTTAAACTAAGCTCCTAACATATGTAGCAGCTTCTCAATAAAAGCAGAATAAATGAATGACCTGTTAGAAATGGGGATAAGGAGATGAACAAACTGCATTTGGTAAGTCCTAAACCATGTTTTTCATGGCCTAGAAAATCCTGAAAAGCACTGATTTGAAGAGAATCTACAGTATTCTTGCCTGGAGAATTCCTTGGACAGAAGATCCTGGGAGACTATACTCCATAGGGTCTCAAAGAGTTGGACACAACTGAAGCAACTTAGCACACATGTGCAGACACTAGTGTTTAGATCCGTTGTTTAAAACAAACAAACAAAGAAAACTTTCCTAATTCAACAGGGGGATTTATGGTTGATCTGGCTTTATCTCTTATTCTGTCCAAACCCACACATCTCAACTTCCCTTTCTCTAGAAGGACAACAAATTCACAATATTAGGTGCATCTAAATGATTTAGGAAACACAGGATAAACCTGATCTGAGTTCACAAATACTACCATTCTTATCATAACTTTCTCTGCCTACCTCTGTTTATCTTTAGGTTTAGTCACTGTTCTGCAAATGAAACAAAACCACAGTCTATTGGTCTTTAAGAAGACATGTCAGGAAAATAGGTTTGTCGGATTGAAATGCTTCTGAAATGTCATCCAGTCTATAGACCATTCTCCAGATGAAAATGCCTATAATTAGCTGAACACATGCAAATTATGTATATATATTTGGAGGTGATGGTATTTGCTGTACCACACAGATACTAATAATTAACTTACTAAATTTAGAGATATCACTTTTAAAGTTGTAATTGCTCATCTCTGTCTACCATGCGGGAGACCTGGGCTCCATCCTTGGGTTGGGAAGATCCCCTGGAGAAGGAAATGGCAGTCCACTCCAGTACTATTGCCTGGAAAACCCCATGGACAGAGGAGCCTGGTAGGCTACAGTCCATGGGGTCGCAAACAGTCGGGCACGACTGAGCGACTTCACTTTCACACATAATCCAGTCGTGCAAATCTCATAGATTTCCAGGTTTGTCACCACCAACAACCAATTTTGGATGCAGTTGAATTGTATTGGAGTTATTTGGGTATAAGTCCATCATTTGCAATTTTCCAGAGTAGTTCAACTATCCATGGGAGATATCAAATAAAAAAGAAAATTCTTTATTAAGATATAAATTTTTTTGAACACAGAGTCCAAAAGAATTATTTTTCTTGATTAATGAAAGTATTTGTTACTAATACCATGATAGAGGTTGAAAAGAGTCATGTTCGTTTTCAAGAACCGTATTTGACTTAAATTGTGAGCAACAGGAAAGAGGAATATGTACAGGTCAGCATCTATCAGTGGTTTTACAGTCTATAGATCCCTATGTGAATAAAGATAGTTGTGGTTTGATTCATTGCCATGGGTTTATTAATACCAGGTTTCACCTTAGGTGATTGGTTACAAGCCTATTTAGCAGTTTTTATTCAAGGCTGATTAATACTCCTGACAGAGGGCTCTACTCACTGATGCAGTTTTGTGGCATCTACACAATTAACTTTCCTTCACTGCACATCAGTGGCATGTTAAGTTTTTCCTAACAACCTCTATGGATGCATATAATCTCATCACAATATATGAAGCATGTCCAATAAAAGGAACATTGATGGGTACTTTGGCTCGATATAGCAGCAAGATTTTATATAGGCTGGACCAAAGCAAGATGCAATTCAATCATCCCTGTTCCTCGGTCCTTTCCCAATGGTATGGCCATGAAAAAGCTACAGATTACTTAATAAGATATAAATAGCGAGCCACAATTTGTTTGCACAGAAAGCATGTTTACATTTTTATCACTAACTGAACCTTAGAATCTAGATCCTCTTCACAGACCAGTTACAAAGTGCCCCACAGGTGATGTATGCTCACCAAAATGTCCCATGAATTTCTGTAAAAAAATGGTATGAACTTACTTTGGTATGAACTTACTTTATGGGGAGGTTTTACCTCCCCATAATTTACTTGTTTGTGTGTGTCCATGTACACGCATGTATGTGCACCTATATGCTGTCTGTTCTACATGTATTTGTATGTCAATATGCTGCACAAGTTACTAACATGTGGCTATTCCTAACAGTACGCTAACTAAAAATTGCCCTGGGGTACACAAATTCAATTACACTTAACTCTTTGTTAAGTTACATTCAACTTTGTTAAATTGCATTAAACTATCTGTTAAGGCTATTTTAAAGTAATTTATTTACAAATCTTATTTGGACTTGCGGACTACTGATGACATTTTTCAGATAGACATATGAAAGTTTAGAATGATCTTTCTTCAGCTTAACTATCTGAACATTTCTGCAGTACATTACAGTGTATAAATCTTTTTCTTCTGTAAATAGGCATTTCAATCTCAATGACCCTAAAAACCTGGCAGTATTCACATTTTAAAAGGCATGAAATCACATAAACAGAAAAAAAGGCAGATTCTTTCTGGAGGAAGACATTCAAGAAGACATAGGCCAAAATGTTCATGATGCTTCACTAGGGCACTAGAGCTGTGGGTGGGAGAATGAAAACTGGGCTGGAAGATTTCATGGAGTCCAGAAGAATTCTTCCACTCCCAAAACCAGATGGCATCTTACAGCAAACCTCAGCCATAATGTGAGGATAAGGCTTGAAGAAATGAGGGTGAAATAATCTAGCTTCTGAGGGATAAAGATTAGCAGGAGAGAGGAGAGTAATAAAGATAACTTTAGGAGGAACTCAAACAGCTTGATGAGTTCAGAACTTTGGCCATCAAACAGAAATAACAAGAACGACCATTGCTTACCACAATTTATGTGTTAGGAGAGAAACAAGTATCTCCTTTTCACAGATGAGTTCAGAGAAGTGACTTGCCCATTTAACCTGGCTAATACAGGGTGGTTTAACTAGATTCTAATTTACCCTTCTTCCCAGTATAAACACATTGCCTTACAGTATATCCGTTAACTTCACTTCGTGAAGATTTTTAGGGAGGAGAATACAGAAATGAACCCAGGGAAAACAAACTTTGCAGAGGCTGGGGTGCAAGGTGAAACTCCTTGCGTCTTTGTGTGGTGGAGGTGGAGAGGACCCTCCGGCAGGGCACCGGGAAGCCTGTTTGAGGACGATGTGCATCCATTTTGTCACACCACTTCAAAAACCACTGTGATCTGCTTCAAAGAACTTTTAAACCACACTGCTTTGATATAAGTGTAGTGTAGACCCAGCTACAAGAGACAAAACCACAAGACCATTATCTGCACTTCAAAGCCAGCACAGAAATATAAGTGTAGGTAATCTCTAAAATTGCCAACCTAATTCTCAAATCCCAGACACTTGAAATCCTAAGCGTGGATGCAGCTCAATATCTGAGAAAAGAGGAAGAGATAATGTGTGTGTGTGTGTGTGTGTGTGTGTGTGTGTGAGAGAGAGAGAGAGAGAGAGAGAGAGACATAATACCAAGATGATTCAGCCACAGGTGGAAAGATAAGTTCTCTCCAAATCAGGGAAAACAAGTGACAACTGAGTATGAGACTTTGCCTAAAGAACAAGAGAGAACATCCAAGTAAGCGGAAACAGAAAGCTACAAATATTGTGTCCTCTTTCATCATTGTCCTGAAACTAATGCATTTTCACTTGAACTCAATTCTGGAATTTTTATTATTTAGACCCAAGAGATTTCAAAGGCTGATGACAGCTCTCAAGCAGGTTTCCTGAACTATCCAATTGGAAACCCTCTTAAGTTTGGTAACCTAAAGCCCAGCTTCAAGGAGCTGGTTTCTTCAATGAAGGACCTCCACCATCATTAGGTAACACCCAACACCAGCCAGGAAAGGACCCTGGCGGGGGCCGGGGAAAAACATTTCTCAATTCCTTTAGGATGGGGAACGGATTATCCCTTAAGCCTACTTAGGTCTGGGATCCAAGTGGCTTTGCTTCCTCATCAGGATCACCAATTTTAACCACAGACCTAAACAGACTGGGATAAAAGGAAACAAAACTGATCCAAAACTCTGGTTCCTCTGAACCACGAAAGTACCTAATTCAGAAACTTTCAGGGAATAATTTCTTTTCTTTTTAAGAATGAGAATTTTACTTGCATCATGGCCAAACTGTTATTTGAATACAAGTCCACACTGAAGTAACTATTGTCAACATCTAGTGGCATGCTCTGCCAAGTATGAAGTCGGAGCAGCTTCCTAACACCAAAAAAAAAAAAAAATCACATACCACGGGACTACCGAGATGAAGTAAGTGCAGCCCCAGCGGGCACAGATTTCTGCTTTATGTAAATCAGAGCCTGTCACGGCATGCATGATTCACTGCTCAGGGGGTACTCTCCTGTGACGAATGAGTCCCGCTTAATTTGGCAGTGATTATGCGGGTTGCTGGCCCTCTAAACCCCTTTGAACTTGTAATTGCTGCTGGTTTAAATAATGAACATTAAGGAGAGTTGGATTCATAAAACTGTGGATAATTACATTTTTCTCCCCCCTCCTTTGTTTTGATGCAAGGGTATATTCACACACACACACACACACACACACACACACACACACACACACACTTCTAAGGCCACTGATCACTGTATCATGCCAGGCTGTGATAGAAATAAACTGCAGTCTTGTTCAAGGGTTGGTCAGGGAGGGCAGATGTGAGGTGGGGGAAGAGGAGGAAGTAGCAGGGGGAGCATCTGTGAGCTGTGCAGGAGGGAGATCAGAAAGGCCTGGATGCTGTAGGAGAGGAGGAGCACCGGCCCTCATGAATATTCATAGCTAGTCACATCTGTAGCAGGCTTGCTTTCTACCTTTTTCTCCCCCTGTGCGGTGCAACATAGAACACTCGTGCAAACAAAAGGAGAGGATTTTGCAGCTTCATCAGGCTCCAGATTTGCTCATAGCAGTGCACTTTCTTTCTCTGTGCTCTTTCAATTTTACTCATGGATTTAAATTTGTTAAAGTATACAGCAGGAAATGCATATACCCTTTCCTTCTTCCATGAAAGAAAAGCACCCCAGCCCCACATTCAGGAGTTGCAGGCAATCTCAGTTACATAACACATGGATGAATCCAAGCCAGTCTTCCTTTCCTCCTTCTTTGCCCTACAATTGGTCAAATCCTCCAGTATCCTTTGATCCAGCAAAAGACTGATTTTGATTTTATTTTGAGAAAAATGAAATGTTATTGATAGGGGACAGGGGCCAAAGTTAGCCCAGTCACCGAGCTGCTACCCTCCCAGAAACAACAAAGAATGAATGATAAATTTAGCAGCCTCGTGTTCAGTTTTCAAACAACGCTACTGAGATTTATAGCTTCGCCGCTCCCGAGGCAAACGAAGCTGGTCACAGAAAGCTATCTGTTTTTGATTTCACTCTTGTTTTCTCCAGTTTTTGTTCTTTTTTCTATTGGCAGTTTTCTTTAACTCTACATTTTCTTTTTCCTGGTGTGAGTCGAATATCAAAGGCCAGTGCTGGGTTGGTAAGCCTCCAGCTTGCAAGAGCCACTCAATGGGATGTCATTAGTACCTACGTCACAACATGGCAGACAGTGATTAATAGCAACTGTATCAACGGTAGCGACTTAAAAAACAAAAAAATGCTCCTCCAGCAGCTGAAAATAGGGTCAGTGAAGTAAAAAGAAGACACGTCTGTAAGAACCCAGGGCCCAAAAATGTTCCTGGAGAGTACAGTATTCTTGGATTGTGTTTGACAGAAAGAAAAAAGAAATTTCTACTATTACGCATATAATAAAAACTTTTACCTTTTACTAAGTCAGTTATGCTTAAAACAGCTACACATTAATTTAAAATGAAGTCTGTGTACAACTTTGGAATCATTTTATTGATGTAATGGTGTCCCCCAAAATAACCGGCAGATGGATTTCCACCCCCTCAATGAAACACTGAAACAAATTGCAGAATTGTCAAAATTTTATCGTGAAGGCACACACTCTATAAAAAGGTTGATTTTAAATGAATTGTAAATTTGCTTCATTGCACAATATTTTTCTAAAATTATAACCGGAAAGTATTCTCTGTTTAATTTTTTAGCATATCCTTTCACAAAACACATCTGTTGTGAAGTATTTCTAATTTGTGCGAACTGCTTTTTAACAAACACACAGTTGTCACTATGCCATCTAATGTTATCGGGGCAAAAAAAGTGCCTTCTCCTTTATCCTCTTCATAATATGAATTTTGAGCTGTTTTCAATGATGCAGACTAATAATTATATAGGTAATAATACAATTATCTGAACTCGGATATAAGTGACACATAGGAGAATAAAGTAATGAATAGAAATGCAGTCGAACCAATCAAACAGAGCATGGTACAAGAGTTGGAGGTGGCCAAAACCAGAGAGAATTAACATATACAGAAAGCTTGCCAGACTAGATCTAATTATTAGGAAGGGAGTAAGCAGACTAAACCCTGGAGAAGGAAATGGCAATCCAGTCCAGTATTCTTGCCTGAAAAATCCCATGGACAGAGGAGCGTGGCAGGCTATAGTCCGTGGGGTCGCAAGAGTCGGACACGACACTCAGCAGAGCACAAGCAGACTAAAAAAAAAGATACCACTAACTAGGTTATTTCATACGGCTGGCCAGCCATAGAATGGATGAAGGTAAGATGTCCTCCTAACCCTGAAGAGTGAAAATGGAGATTGCCTAGTTACAGTCTGACATTATTCCCCACTTATTTTTATCCCACACCCATCTTACGTGTTTGTGGTCAGTTCTTTCTGGGGAAATGGGATTCTACAGGGTTGAGGACAGAGGTGAACCAACAACACTGAGAATTTTGAAATTATTTCACCTTCAAAATAATTATGAAAATTAAAAGAATATGTTTCCCCTTTAAAGGGCCAACATAATGATAAGAACTAACCTTCCCCAGTATTTAATGCAGACCATGTGGTAAATGCTTTGCCCATGCATTACCTTCTTTCTGAATCCTGACAATCCAAGGAGGAGGCATTATTATCATCATTTGACCAAGGAAGAAACTGAGGCTATTGAAAGGTTAAATATCTTGGCCAAGGCAATTCAGCTAATAATAGACATTGAAGCCTTATCCAACTTTCGATCTCTCTATGATCACTGAGTATGTTCTTTATATTTGGAGTAGAATAATCTACACACTCAAATCTATCTTGCAGGGTAATGTTCATGGACTCAGAGAGAGCAATGAAAAACAATTACTGGATCTAGCCTGTATCTAAAAGAATCAAATATTTTTTTTCACTTCTTCACAGCATAGTGTCTTGTATATGCACTTTAGACAAGAGAAAAATGTGCTTATTTAGCCAATAAGACACATCACCTAATCAGTATTTTAGCCATATTGCTGCTATTGTTCAGTAGCTAAGTTGTGCCTGATTCTTTGTGACCCCATGGACTGTAGCAAACCAGGCTTCTCTGTCCTTCACTATCTCCTGGAGTTTGCTCAGATTTGTGTCCATTGAGTTGCTGATGCTATCTAACCATTATTATTGTATGTGATTTCAATAAAACAGGCTTAAAATCTAAATTTTTCAAAGTATTGTTGGTTTTTACAGAAAACATAGATAATAACTATATGTACAAAAAATCTTATTTCATTAATACAATCAAATTATGAGAATAACATTATACTTATCCAGACTATTTTAGTCTGAATATAAAAGGCAATACATCATACAACTAGAATTTAGACTTCTTGAAATACCCCAGAATCCACAGGCTTTTCATCCATCTATCCACTAACCAATAAATCTATCCAAAAAGTTTCCTCACCATGTACCAGTACCACAGAAGAAATGTATGTCATCAAGATGGAAAGATGATTATAATTTACTTTTAGATATTTATTTAGATACTCCTCCACCAATGGCAGGGAGTAAGACACACATTGTACAGAACTTGAAATCATTCCACAATTCTTTCCTTAAAAACAGGTTGGAGAATGGAGAAGGAAGTCTAGAGTGCTGTGGCCCCATCTACGATGGTTAAGCAGCTTCAGGATAATGACGATTCCAAGCATCACCCAGCAGGCCAGATCAGCCACTTAGGATCCCACATTAACGGCAGGTTTACGCCAAGGGGACAATACCCAGACCACTCTCAGCTATAATTCATGTCCTGGTGTAAGGGGTGAAGGAAGAAGAGAAAGACTAAATATTGAGTACCAGTACTTAGTTTGGGGCACTGAGATAAACTATTTCACATAGTCTATTTCATCTGTTCCCCGCCCCCACCCAGACAATTCTACCTATTTTACAGATGAAGAACTTGGAGATGTGAATAATTCGTCCAAAAAAGGAGCACTAGTAAGTGGCCTCTTGTGAGTCCACCCGAAATCCTGCCCACAAGTCTTGTCTGTGCTAAGACACTGGCCCTCCCTACTTCACTCCTGCATGCAGTGGAGGCAGAAGGACCCAAGACCGCCGGGGAAGTCACTGTCCAAACTTCACGTCTACTTTGTCCACTGCCTCCTTCTCATTCATTGTGTCCCAGCTGTGTCAATGGAATAAGCACTCTATCTACAGCACACTAATGATTTTACGTGAATATCTGCGAGCAGTATTTTGTTACAGAATCATCACAAGTACCACTTATTCAGTTAAACTGGTCAGCATCCATGAACTTAAAGTAAAGGACTTTCAGATGACTCATGGGGATAAAGTGAGCACCGCATGGAGAAAACAACAGGGCATTACAGAGTAGGGAGGGGATGTGCGTGCTGGGGAGGGGAGGCGGCTGCACAGGGTGAGAGGCAGGGCCCAACAACAGGTCCTGTCTTAGGTGCTGCCAGGGGCATTCCGATCGCTCACAGCAGGGATTTCAGATATAATCCAAACAGAAGTGACAAAACCTAAAACCACAGGAGCAAACACTGGCTTTCAAGTGCTGTGGGAACAGAGACATTTGTTTAAGTAACCACTGTTTTAAAATTGCATACATAGTAACACCAAAATAAACAGCTTGCGACGCTGTTTATTTTAAGATACACAATAGTAATGTAAAGTGTGGTGTGCCCCAGATCCGGGGAGCTGGAACATAATTTACAGTTGTAGAGAGCCCTAGGAGGACGCAACCACACGCCAGGACGGTCTACTTCCTGATTAGATAACAGTGAAGGTCAGAATGCACTGCTTTCTGTGTGGCAGAGAGCAAACAAGCCACCACAAAGACTCCGCTCCTCCTGCTCACTGTGAATTATGAATTGAGTCCTGGGGAGCATGGGGTTTGCCAAGTCTCCGCTACAAAGCGCGTATTAATCACAGGTCCCCGGGAAGGGTCAGGAGCACAGCCTGACCAGCCAGGGAGGGAACCTGCTCACAGACCTTGGTTCCCCCCAACCCAGGGCCCCCAGCCCCCATCCCTCCCCTCCCTGATGTAAACACCACCGAAGGAGAGAAAGCTGGGGGGTAGGGGGGATGGAAATCCTGAAAATACACAAGCTGGTTGGGTGCTGAAGCATATGTAAAAACTGAACTCTAAGGAAAAACAGCTAGATCAAACAAACCTCGAGGCTGATCAAAATAGGCACCCAGTCTGTGGCTTCCTTTAGCCGACTGAGCAGCCGTCCCGGCACCCTCCTTGCTTGCTCTTTTCCTCCTCCATCCAGGTGCTTTGGGGAAACTGCAGGAATCACTGTCTTGGTTTCTCTACTTCAAGCTTTCTAAGCCAGGCCTGCCACCCCTCAAGGCACCGCTCCTGGCCATCTGGTCCTTTGTTTTGTCTCGCCACTTCCTAAGTTAACCACCGGCTCCTCTGCCCTCGACCTCACCTGCTGTGTCCGGGACTAAAAATAACTTTAATCTTTCCCACAAATGTAACTTCCATATCCTTGACTTTATACAACTTGGGTTTGTCCTGAAACACTGTTCCCCTAAAAACTCTCAGTCGTGGACTGAACTGTGTTCCCACGAAATTCATATGCTGAAGCCCTCGCTGCCACTGTGATCGCATTTGAAGACTGGGATTTGAGGAGGTAATTTAGGTTAAATGAGGTCATAAGGGTGGGGTACTAACCTCATAGGACTGGTGGTCTTATAGGAAGAGGAAGAACTCTCTCTCCACACAAAACTATGAAAGGTCATGTGAGGACGAAATAAGAAGGCAGCCATTTGCAACCCAAAGAGAGAGCTCTCACCAGACACCCATGCTGCCAGCATCCAATCTTGTGCTTCAAGGCTGCAGAACTGTGAGAAAATAAATTTCTGGTGTTTAAGCCCCCTCATCTGTGGTATTAGTTTCTGCAGCCTGAACTAAGACACTCTCTCACAGAAGTCCCATTTTCCCTCCTTACCAGTCCCTCTAGAGTCTGGGAAGAGAGGCCAGACTGTTAACTTTTCCCTTTTGTGCTCTCGATCCCTGCTCTCAGCCCCTGACCTGACACTCTCTATCCACTTTTCTCATGGTGTTCACAGCCATCTGCCACCAGGCCTCTCCTCTGCTGTGGGCAATGATGCTCCTCTAAGCCACCTCCACCTTCCCCAGTGGTTTCTGTAAACACTAGAATATTCCTCTTTCCCTCTGACCCCACTTCTTGCTTCTACTTTTGAAGGTGTTAATATAATGACCAAGACTTTTCTAATATTTTGCCTCTGTTAATTCCAATGTCATCCATCTTTACTTTCCCAGCTCTAGATTCTGTCAGGCAGAGATGCTGCCTTTCCAGGACCACAGGCCTGCAAATGCTCTTCCCCTGCTTCTCTGTTCTCCCTCTTAATCTTCATTTGGACTTGCAGCTTCTCAGTGGGCTTCCTATGTTCCCAATGTACCAGCACACTTTATTAGCCCTCTACCCAGCATGTCTCTTTATTAAAATAAAATTTATTGTCTTGTATTATAAACACAATATACATTTTATAGACAATTTAGACCATATGGATAAGTGTAAAGAAAGAAGTAAAAAAGGTCAGCCAGATTTCACTGCTCAAAGACAATCACTGTTCATATTTTTATTTGTTCTTCAAAGACTATGATCCCAAATATTTTTTTTCTAAAACTATAATCATATCATGCATATTGCCTTATCTGTTTTATTTTACCTGGAAGAATATTGAGAGATTTTTACATATCTCAAAATATTTTTGAGAATATAATTTTTAATGATGACATAATATTCTACAATATTTCATGATGGAATATTATGGACTCTGCAATGTTTTTTCATAATGTCTTTATACTCAGTTCTCCTTAATTTTTGTATTATTTCTTATTACTTCTTTATCATAAACTTCTAAAAACTAATTAATTATTGGATCAAAGGATAAGAATACAATTAGTCATACACATTACCAGTTTAAATTCCAGAGAGAATAAGCCAATATTTATAGTCATTATTAAGTCAAATATTTCCTTCTACTCTGAAAACTGCTAAACACTAATTTTTTTAAGACTTTTTAAAAAATTTATAGAAAAAAATAATATTTTCTTGCTGATTTAAAAACTGATTTGGTCCTAATTATTCTAATGCCTATTGGCCACCTGTATTTCTTCGTTTGTGAATAAACCTACTCATCTATGCCTTTTTATGTTCTGCACTTTTTTTTCTTATTTATTTGTACACCATATCTATTAAGGACACTCTGTCTGTTATATGATGTACATATTCTTGCCAGTTTAATGTTTGCCTTTATTTTGCGTTTTTTTCTTAACATTCAAAAGTTATTAATTTTTACTTTTGTTTAAAAATTCACACTTTTCTTTATAATTTCTTTGCTTTTATGCTCTTTAAGAATTTCACTAAATAAAGGAAATAAAAATAGTTAAATCTACTTCAAAGAATTCTTAAATGGGCAACTTATTTTGATGGAGAGTACTGATTATTTTTTTCAAAAACAGTTAAAGCATTAACCAAAAATCATTTATTGAATTGTTCTTTTTTTTCTCAATTGATCTAAAATGATGCCCTCAAAATTAATAAATATCTCCATATGTTTGGATTAAACTGTGTATGCTTATTTTGTTCAAATGATCATTCTGCCTATTGTGTTAGCCAGTGCAACACCTTGTAGCTTTATAATCTACTTTAATAACACTCAATGTTATTAAATTTTTAAAATGACCTTCCTCATTTTTCTTTTCCAAAAATATTTTGACTTTCCTTGTTTCATTACTCAGATGAACCATAAAATCCTTTTTTCAGTCACGATCCAAGGAAAGAATATCTCGTAGGAATTTTGAATTACTAGTCATTTAGAGAATTCTCTAAGTAAAACTGTCCCTTTCACTCATGCTATGAATCCCAGCTTAGGTTTTTCCTACTGTCTCATTTTGTCCTCATGCTCCTGGGTTCCTGAGCTCTGCCTGGAAAAGGCTGCACTGAGGTGGAGCAGGTCCACGCCAGCGTGTTTCTATTTGCTCCGAGGCCGCACTGCTCTCTCTTCCTAATTCTCTCTGGATCACACCTTTCACAATTCCTACTCATCCAGCCAGAGAAGCTCTTTTCTGAACTCACTTAGCTTCCTTCCTACACTTTACAAATGTGTCTGTCTCCTATACCTGTGTTTCAACTCTACCTTCATTGGCTTCCTCTTCTTAAACCTTGGATTATCCATCGTCATTCTCTTCACACCCAACCGCATTCCCCAACACCTGCACCTCAGTATCTCTCCCTGGGATCCCCTCCCACTGCTGACTCAACATCTGATTCACCTGACTCACCTCTGCTGATAAACAGACACCTCCATGCACTATCTATCCCCTGTTCCTCCTCTGTTCCCTTCCAGTTTTGTCTGTTCACCCCTTAGTTGGTGGAATTCAAAGACAGACCATGACTCCCAACTGCCAAATCCAAGGGCTTATTTTTAGTTAATATCATTGTCCTTGATCTTTCTACAGAATCTACTTCCTCTACTTTGAAACTCCTTTCTTCACATGATCTGATTATGCTTGTACACCAGTCTGACTTCTTTATCTTTGTTCATTACTTTCTCTCTTCCTCCCTTCAAATGTAGTTTTTAAAAAAGATTCTATCCTCAAATCCCCCCCTCTACACTTTTCTCCTCCCTTGTGTGACTGTGCTCTGTCACTTCAGGTGTGTTCGATCCTTTGTGACCCTGTGGACTGTAGCTCAGCAGGCTTAGTCCATGAGATTCTCCAGGCAAGAATCCTGGAGTGGGTTGCTATGCCCTCCTCCAGGGAATCTCCCCAGCCCAGGGATCGAACCTATGTCTCCTGCATTTCAGGTGGATTCTTTACTGCTGAGCCACCAAGGAAGCCCTCTTCCTCCCTTTAAACAATGCCATGGTTTTGATGCAGTCCCATCATTTCTAACCCTCAAAGAGGTCCCTCATCCAGGTATCTGGCTTACCTCAGGCCTCGGTATATCTTTCTAAACTCCCCTCACCTTCTCCCCTACATATTGTATGCTTCAACCAAAGGGTTCTGTCTTAAGAACTATTGCATCCACAAATCTCTGAATGTGCAATCAAATGTAGCCTGATTTTAGCACCCAGCTTGAAACAATATTCAAAAAATAATAATCCCACTGTTCTCTGGCTGCAATGAGATAATTCTGTGTCTCTCACAGGATTCTACCTCTTTAGAGTGGGCCTATGAGATTGCCATTTTAGAGATGTAAAACTACTCACCCAACCAGCTTGACCTAGATGAAAAGTGGCAAGATGGTGAACCCATTAATTCTCAGGATGAAAAGTTTATGAATAAAGAACAGGATGTCTAAACCTCCAAGGAGCTGGTCCCAAAGCTAACAACTCAAGTAGGAATAAGTTTATTGTGAAGTGTTTGCTGTCATCTTGTTCTTTTTCCTAACTTTGAGTTTATGCCATTTCAAAAGTTACTTTGACTCACGGTGTCACTAACACTGTGCCACAGTACAAATGGTGCATGAGATCTTTTGCCCTTTTCCTTGGACGTATCTTGCTAACTGTAGGATTCGATCCTCATTCCAAAACAGACTTAGGTTTTGAAATGAGTAGAGTATTATTCTTTGAAGAGTGTTTCACCTGTATGCAAGTTCAGGAGCTAGGATGGAGAAATTATTTCAGTGGGTTATATGAAAACATTCATGAAGAATATTTTCTACTTGCAGAGTATTCTGCTTTTTTTCAAAGAGCTATTTCTAACTTCAGCTAACCCGCAAAACAAGATGAGAAAACCAGCACTCAGAAAATTAACTGACTTGCCCAAGATAACTCAGAAAGCAAAAGGTTGAGTTGAACAAAGAGGCTGGCTAAGTAACTTCCAATTGTCCTGAAATCTACCCCCTCCTGGTCTTCCCTGGTGGCTTAGATGGTAAAGAATCCTCCCATAGTGGGGGAGACCTGGCTTCTATCCCTGGGTTGGGAAGATCCCCTGGAGGAGGGCAATGCAACTCACTCCAGTATTCTTGCCTGGAGAATCCCCATAGACACAGGGTCCTGGTGGGCTACAGTCCACGGGGTCACAAAGAGTCAGACACGACTGAGTGACTAAGCACACACACCGGTATATTTACATAGTCTTCTAAACAGGAGGAATTTCTTTCTCCCTGACCCCAAATGTTTGTTTGTTTTTGTAGAACACAAGAATTAACAGATCATCCTCATTATCTAAAGGCAGGAAAAACACTGATTTGGTAATGGATTCAAAACATTTCCATTATCTGCTCCAATCATGCCCAACAATAAATTCAGGAGAATTCAGGAAAGCAGCCTTTTTCTATTTAACAGATTATATGTATTTCATATAAGGAAGGGGAGATTTGGGGTAGACACTGACAAGAGAATGAATATAAGCATGTAAGAACTAAAGAGAACTAAATCATACTTTTCTTTAAACTTGCTCTAGGGGAAAAAAGTCTGAACTCTTTTGAAAGGATTTCCAGGCTAGTCCCAAGTTCAGTTCAGTTCAGTCACTCAGTTGTGTCCAACTCTTTGCGACGCCATGAATCGCAGCACGCCAGGCCTCCCTGTCCATCACCAACTCCAGGAGTTTACCCAAACTCATGTCCATCAAGTCAGTGATGCCATCCAGCCATCTCATCCTCTGTCATCCCCTTCTCCTCCTGCCCCCAATCCCTCCCAGCATCACAGTCTTTTCCAATGAGTCAACTCTTCGCATGAGGTGGCCAAAGTATTGGAGTTTCAGCTTCAGCATCAGTCCTTCCAATGAACAGCCAGGACTGATCTCCTTTAGGATGGACTGGTTGAATCTCCTTGCAGTCCAAGGGACTCTCAGGAGTCTTCTCCAACATCACAGTTCAAAAGCATCGATTCTTCAGCACTCAGCTTTCTTTATCATCCAAATCTCACATTCATACATGACCACTGGAAAAACCATAGCCTTGACTAGACGGACCTTTGTTGGCAAAGTAATGTCTCTGCTTTTGAATATGCTATCTAGGTTGGTCGTAACTTTCCTTCCAAGGAATAAGCATCTTTTAATTTCATGGCTGCAATCACCATCTTTAGTGATTTTGGAGCCCAAACCTACTACCAAAGGTCATATTAAAAACTGATGCTTTTCCACATGGTCATATTTGATTATCACTTAAGTAGTTCATAAGCAAACATAAAAGCTTCAGGATTAAGCAATAAGAGGGGTCTTCATCAAAGTGCTATCAATTGGTGGGATTTTTGCCACATGGATCTAAATGTATGGTTTCCTAGAAACTAATTCAAGAACTAAACTGAGCTTATAATTGACTAATAATGATCTCATATGGCCCATGCAGTCTTACCACTTTTTCTTTTAATTCACTGTGGGGCCGGATTTAAAACAAGTGTAACGACTCATGAGCTACCTGCAGGATCCTGGAAACACTGAAATGGAATCTGTAACTTTTCACCATGGGGAAAAAATAAAGCTGCTTTAATAGAGAGTTCCAACATGTCACCAATCTACAGGGAATAATCCAGCTTTCACTTCTTCTGTTTGATTAAAGCCTTCTTCTTTTTGAAACACTAGTGCAGCACACCCCCAGTACACTTGGGTTGTTTATTGTTGGCTTATGACAGGGTCACACCAGGTGTCCCAGGGTAAGAAATAAGCCATTTTACAACTGTCAGATGACCAGAGTTGTTTCTAAATTATTAGTAATGGAATTACCAGATAGTCCCAAGTCAAAATTAATTCTGGAATACTTCTGAATATAGAGGAATGATGCAAGAAGTAAATATGTCTAGAAAGTTATAATCTGATAAGTCAGGTATTACAATTAAGAGTAGCAACAAGGTTTGGCACTGCAATTGACAAGGGTAGATCTCCAGCCATTATCTGGCTGTGTTAGGCAAATCAGGTGCCAGTAAACTGAGGGGCAGGGTGGTTAAAGAGGGTTGATTAGTGGCTCATGTTAATTTCCTATAATGCTCAGAATAATATTCTCTTTATTTCTTGTCATCACAGAATTCCACAATAATAATCTCTTGAGTTGTATTTTCTTTTTGTGGACAATCAAGACAGAGTCAACAGTATTCATGTTATCTATTACAACCAAGCAGTAAAACTATAGTTTAAGAAAAATTATCTGCCATTATATTGTGACTTGACAACTTATCCACTATTAGATAAAAACAAATTAGTTCTGGCAGATTTGGGACTTGGCAGTTCAAAATATGAATAGCAAATGTAAAAGCATGAAAATGGCATTACTATTATGTTTTAAGAGGATAATACACCTTTAAAGGGTGCCAGTGATTACATACTGTAAACAACTGCTGCCAATCAACCTAGAAAGTGGCAGGCAGCATGTCAATGTAACATGGCAAATTCCATTCAACCAACCTAATGCTTCCTACTCAAGCCACTATTTCTTAACGGGAGCAGTGGGGCTGGATATCATCTTTGCACTTCATAATCTGTTTCAAATTGCAAAAACAGACTATAGCATGGAGAACGCAGGGCATTTCCAGGAGTCCTCTGAAATCTGTGCAGTAACAGTCTCTAAAATCAAAATGAATTCTGAATGTTAAGGTTCTGACCCTATCCTGCAACAAACTGAGTGCTCTCACAACCTAGTCAAACTGGACTTTAATTCCCAACTGCTCCACCTCTCCACAGAATACACTTGCAAACTGTGGTCATGTGGAATGAAGAAATGGAAATTTTCTCTGTGATCTGAATGAATATTCACGGGTTTCACTAAACAGCATTTAATAGCATTCTATTCTTGGAGTTTTTAAATAGCTGAATATTCAGATATGCACATGCCTATTTTCTTTTATTCAAGGGTCCTCAATTCTCCATTTCCTTGAATTCTTTAACGTATTTTTAAACAATTATACTTGAGTGATATTTTATGAAATTAGATGCTAAACTTTGAGCTAATCATTATTTTAGTTTCTTTTTGATGGTAATTTAATAAGCATTTCATTCTTCAATCTCTCTCAGTTACTTATTTTTTTTAAATGTGTCTCTCAGCTCATAACTCATAACCCGGGACTTAATTTTCTAAGTGTATCTCAGCTGAGATAAACGGGATGGTCTGATATACTTTTTTGTTTTTTATTATTGGGGTATATTGCTTTGCAATGTTGTGTTAGTTTCTGCTGTACAACACAAAGTGAACAGCTACGAAAGTGAAAAGTGAAAGTATTAATCACTCAGTCATGTCTGACTCTTTGAGACCCTATGGACTGTATAGCCCACCAGGCTGCTCTATCCATGGAAATCTCCAGGCAAGAATACTGAAGTGGATTGCCATTCCCTTCCCCAACGGGTCTTCCTGACCCAGGGATCAAACCTGGGTTTCCAGCATTGCAGACAGATTCTTTACTGTCTCAGCCACCAGGGGATCAGCTATATGCATATATATATATATATATATGTATATATATATATATATATCCCCTCCCTCTTGCTGCTGTTGCTGCTAAGTCGCTTCAGTCGTGTCCAACTCTATGCAACCCCATAGACAGCAGCCCATTAGGCTTCCCTGTCCCTGGGATTCTCCAGGCAAAAACACTGGAGTGGATTGCCATTTCCTTCAATGCGTGAGAGTGAAAAGTGAAAGTGAAGTCGCTCAGTCGTGTTCGACTCTTAGCGACCCCACGGACTGCAGCTCTTCCATCCATGGGCTCCTCCATCCACGGGATTTTCCAGGCAAGAGTACTAGAGTGGGGTGCCATTGCCTTCTCTGCCTCCCTCTTGAGCCTCCTGATAAACTTTGAAATGTCTTGACCAATTTTTACATTGAAGAGACTACACATCTCATCATCCCATGAAAGGCCATTGCTGCTGCCACTGTACTGGGGACTTTATCTCAAAGTTATTCAAAATGAGGACAAAGGCTGCTGAATCCCAAACACATCAGGTTTTCACATGCAGAACCCCTCATAATCCAATTCTAAATACCAGACTGGGACTACAAGTAAAAGGTTATGACACAACCCCATGTGTTGTTTCTTTTCCCCTCAAGAGACACAAAGTAAATTTAGTTGCAATTTCATTTCTTCTAGAGGAGTTTCTAGGATTCAACATAACATTAAATTTTTAGCCTGTCTCTTTAATTTGAGAAATTGTAAAAACGACGACAGATGGCACACAGAACTGACTTATGTCCTCTATTCTTTACTAAAGAAGGGAGTGCATGGAAACTTTGATAAAGGCAGAAGCTACAGTATGCAGGTCACTATTAAAATCATCCGGTGACTCTTTGGACAGTTAGGAGCAGAATGTTCAGGCTTCCTTTTTTAGACATTCTTGAAAACCAGCGCTATGGTAGCTTGCCAGTGGCGATCACAGCCCTGATGTTCAGTACCCTTCTGTCCCAATAAGAACATGATGGATGTGCCATTAGCTCTGAACCTCTGCAACCTCTGAAATTACCTCTCTTCCCACCCCAATCTCCCGCCCCCCACCCCTCAAAATCATTATGAAATAGGAAGAACACTCAAGCTTACAGTTAATTGGAAACATTGCAAGAGAAGAGGAATGCTTAGGACAGCATGTCCACGGGAAAATAAATCACCCAGTATTGTTATTTAATGCATTGTGACATCATTTCCTGAAATTAAACAGAGATGACACCAATTCAGACGATCTCCAGTATAAGGTTCCATTCAAATAATTCACAGATGTTTTCTCCCGGCAAGCAGGAAAACAATGCAAAGGCTGAGGCCATGGGCGGCCTCCCTCGGCTGCGTGTTTGCGGGAGGCTCTTTCTGTTGGTGTTTTTCAGCTGTGTGTTCTGCACAGGCGTCTCCTCACAGGCATGTCTCAGCCCATGAGCCTCACTCATATTCCGTGCACATCTGTATCCCTGAACTCGAGAAAGGCCATCTTTCACTGTGTAAGTAAGGCCAACGTTTTCTATTTGGTATTACGTTAGCCGATAGCAATTAGTATTAAAGTAGATGGATCTCAGAATCATGAGGGCACTAATTTCCAAGTAGAAATAGCTAATGTCCCTGAAATACTGATTCAATTAACCATTCGAGGCCCTTAAAAAGACGTCTAACGATGGACATTATCACAGTGTCTCCATGGATACGCTTGTGGAAATGGACAAGTGGAGAAACTGGGGTGGAAAAGAAGGCAACACCACATCTGTGACCCGTGGTGATTTCGTGAGGTACCAGAGACCTTAAGCGGCAGGAGTCCCAAGCACACAGCCAAAAGCCAAAGCACTTGACGTCTGTGCCACACATTACAGTTTACAAACTGGCACATCATCTGAGCCTCACAGCCCCGCAACCGGCTAAGTAAAGCACATGTCTACTCTTCATTTCACAGGTTTGGAAATAGGTTCAGAGGTTGAATCACTCACCCAAGATTACAGAGCAGAAACCTAAGCCTAAAATTTCACATCCAGTGACCCTTTTTACAAACCCACACTGTGCTGTCTCTCAGACAGCCTAGACTTGAATGCTCCAAGGAAGCAGAGACTAGATTCTGTTCATGTACTGGGACCCTTATGGGAAGGGGAGGTTCTCTACAAAAAGGAGGCTCTGACGGAGGCATTATGAAACTACTCCACAGCCATTTTCTTCTCTACCTCCCACTCCATCCTGGAAGACTCACCAGGATGCTTTGGCTTTCTGTGGGCACCTAGACTCTCTGATGAGAGCATCTAGAATCACTGAACAGCCATCTGATGTTTGCGTGCCTGTGTGCTAAGTCGCTTCAGTCATTTCTGACTCTTTTGCGACCCCTTGTACTATAAACCCATCAGGCGCCTCTGTCCATAAGATTCTCCAGGCAAGAATACTGGAATGGGTTGCCATACCCTCCTCCAGGAGATCTTCCTGCCCCAGGGATCAAACCTGCATCTCCTGCATTGGCTGGAGGTTTCTTTACCACTAGCACTGCCTGGGAAGCCCTATCTGACATTTACATGACTCTAGAAGGCAGAAATTAGACTATGTTATCTCCTGCTGACTTGTTTGGCAAAGTCAGTCTCTCCATCTCACAGAGTCCCAGGAAGGTATGTGATCATTTTGGTTGCCCAGTTCTACTGGTCAAAGTCTCCTGGTAGCTATTCAACCAAATTAAAAGATGAAATTATAGCTGTTTTCCATTATATACCGATTGCTTTCCATTATATACCCAGGCACAAAGCTGAATAGTTTACATTGTCTCATTTAATGCCTGTAACAACCCTACTGAGTTGGTTCTAAAATTATCCCCATTCCATAGATATGGAAAGTGAAGTCCAGAGACCTCAGTGCTCAAGATCAAAAATCTACTGCTGCAGATTTCAGACCTTGTGCTCTTAACCTTGACATGAGAAAAGAAACCTCTTAACCTCCTTGAGAAAAGAAACTATTTGAATCTATATAAAATGAAGAGAAACCATTAAAGGGCAAAATAGTCTTGCCTTCCTCTCTCTCTCATTCTCTCTTCTCTGTGTGTGTGTGTCTGTATACACACATACAATAAAAAATTTGAGATGACTAGATTGACTGTGATATGGTCTTGAATTCACTAAAGAAGAGATATCTTTCTCTATGTAACATGGAACTGTATTTATTCATAATTTGGGTTCACTGTCTCTGTGAAACAATATACTTTAAATCACATTTTCATTACTCAAAACAGACCTTCACAAAATCCCATGAAACGAACTCTAATAGGCAGGGAGAGAAACCAGTGAACACCTGAGAGACAGGCTTCATTCCGGTTCCTTTACCAGCAGAGACATGGCAAGAGGCTAAGCATTTTTCCATGAACAAAGGGCAGAGTTTTTAGAACCTGCAGTTTCCAGGAGGCTGCAGGATATTGTACCACTTTGAAATAAATTTACTTCTGATTCTGTACACATAGCTTTGAAAGAAGTCCCATATCCGCTAAGGGTGAGCTTTATCCCTATGTTTTCAAATCAGAAAAACTGCAGTCAGAAACGGGTATGAGCAAGTGGTGTCTTTGTGTGTGAGCACTTCCTGTTTTCATTCCATGATCAAATATATTCTTTGCAGCACAACTAGGGGAGCTCTTGAAGGTGGCAAGTGGAGGTGCCTGAGAGCCTCGTTGAGCACACTAAGGGCTTCTTGGCGTGGAGGAGTTTTTCATGGTTAAGAATAAACCGTCAGCCCGCGTATTATTTCTTGCTGTTTCTTTCTTTAACTATCTTTGAAGTCAAATAAAAACAGTTGTAATGGCAGGCTTACTTTTATGATATCATAATCTCCATGTGTTAGGGAAAAGAATATACTTCCCTAGGATTTCCCTACGATTTTTTGCCATTGGGTACTTTCCAGGAAAAGCACATACATTCCAACAGATTCTTTCCTCCATCTTCACTAGATTTCTTAGTCTGAGAAGCAAGGCAGAGCAGTCCACCAATAACAGAGGGGGTAAGAGTGACATACGACACATTTCGCTGGTTGAATTTCTGAAAAGTATTTACTTGGATTTATTTCCTTAAAATTACGGTGAGGATTTAAATATGTGGATTTATTTCCTTAAAATCACTGTGATATTTAAAGGACATTCTGGAAATTGGTAGTTAGAAACTAGAAACTAATTATTTAACTTCAGACTAAGCAAGTTTAAAGTGCTTAACTCAATACGGAAATTCCTCAATTCATCAGAGAGTTTGGTTTATTATGGCCACCTTGGATTTAGTTTAAATATTTTCCTCAATATCATCGATTAGCTGTGAGTTTATTACCTCCTCCCCTAAAGCTGGCGGTGCACAGGAATTTGAGAGAGTGTTTTAACTGTTACAGTTGTAGTGGAACTTGTTCTTCCAAGAAAACTGAAGGTTAATGATTTTTGTCATATTGAGACTAAGACTTAACAATTGCTACAGTTGGCCTTTGTTGAGGTGGGGTTCTTTTTTCTCTGGGCCTTTTGAGGTATTCAGAATAGGTGACAATAGCTTGCAGTTGAGAACATATGTAGAGAGACCCCTGTGGCTTATTGGGAAAAGTTGCTCCATGCTGGTTGGGTGTTTGGAAAAAAAAAAATACAACCAGAGTTCTTTTATGTTCTGCTAGTTAATGAATGCATGAATGTCAAAATGGGCCAATGGCCCATTCAGGGGGCAAAGCCTCAGCAACCCCCTTCTTTAAGAACACATCCTGAGATCCAAAATACATTTGCTTAACAAATTAAAATAATGAGATAATTCAATTAGCTTCTTTTTTTAAAAAAGAAAGAAAAAAGGGTACATCGGGGATTATTGTAATACAAGAGCAGGTCATACTGCACAAAGGGGAACAAACCAGTTTGAAATAATGTTAAAGAGACTAATAATGAAGGAATGCACATTGAATCATGCACTTGTAAAGAAATTTACATGAAATAATAATTTAGACTACATCTATTTTCAGTGAGCTAGAGCCAACATTTCACTTTGAAAGTTGAAATTAATTAAATGACAGAAAAATATAGTGGGGCATCTCTATTTCCAAGGACTTCCTCATGCCTGTTAGTGCATAAGAAAAGGGGTCTAAATTAACATGTCGCTAGTTAGGGGGCTCTATTCTTGGTTTCTGCGCTCAGAATTATAGCTGAGTAAATCTTTCAGCTCATTAAAGATTGGAAAGTAAAAGTTTTACAGAACCATCCTCATCAAGTTACTGAACCTCTTCCCTGCAGCTGGGGTGATGCTGGGATAAAGAGGGAAGATGTTGTCAAAGGGAAAGCTGAGGAGAATTTCCTTACATACAAGGAAGGTGCAGGAAAGGCTAGGGAAAAGAGCAGAGAGAGAGATGGACAGACAAAGCCAGTGGAGAAAGTAATGAAGGGGCATGGTGTAAAAGAAGGTTGTGGGGAGGAGAAGAACAAAGCCCTTAATGAAAAATAAAAAGGAAGCAGGGTACTGAGAGGAGAGGATGACCAGGGAACCTGGGGCAGAGCCATGCTCTGAGTGTAACCAACACACGAGTGCGGGAAAGCAGCCTGCAACGTGCAGATCCTTTTGAAAAATGGAGAAATGGCAGGTCCAGAGAACTTAATGGACTTAACTGAGGTTCAGCCAGGACTCCGGAAAGCTGAACTCAAAATGTCAGTTCCCAACTCTCCGGCTCAGGTTCTTTGAGTCTTCTCTCCCCATCATAAGGACAGGCATTAATTAGAATTTTCAGCTGGACAGAGAATTCTGCACAAAGCCTCGTGCATATTTATCTAGATGAAAGCACCCTCGGGGTGGGGAGAAGGTGCATAGTACATAGTGCTGAGTGAATAGTACAGCCACAAGGAGCACCCAGGAATCAATGGGTCTGCACAATTCCTCGCCTGCAGTCAGGGTGCACAGTGGGTTCAACCCAGGATGACAGGGAGGTGGCCAGTGAGGTAAGACACCAACTGGCCAAGCAAGAGGTCCAATAAGCTCTGGATACTTGGAAGAATATTCAAGGCACAGACCCAGGTGGTAAAGGAGAGAGTTGGCTTTAACAGAGAAGTGTAGAGTAAGTCTTCTCTATTTGGAAAGGTTGCAGGAGCAGGCAACTTTTAAAAATAAGTAAAGCAAACAGCACTTTGCTTCTATTTCCTCCCTTTGACGCTGAGCATTTTGATGGCAGAGGTTGTAAGGTTGATATGCAACTGTTCATGGTGATCATGATTCTAGCAAAGTCATCATAATGTGTAGAAAGGGCACTGAGTTGAGGTCAAGGAAGGCTTGGGTCCTGATCGCAGCTGGACCTTGAGCCAATCACTTCCTTTTGTGGGTCTGAGCTTCCTGGTTTGTAAACAAAGCAGCTGCATTCTCTACGATTCTGCTGTTCTATGATGGTGGGTTTTTTTTGACTGAGGGGCTGAAAATACATGGGGATGTTTGCTTGAAAAGTAATTGTTGAACTCTCTACTTTCAACCAACGAAGCTGAGCACGCAGGGAGACACAGGGAGGAAATCAAACAGGTGAGCTGGTGGGAGAAGGCAGTTCCCTGCCATCTACTCGCCCCACCCTGCCTTTCTTACTTGCTACTCTAACCAAACAAACCTTCAGTTAAAAATGAGAAACCCCTCCCCTCACACTCATTCGACTTCCAAATTAAAAACATTTTACAGGTTAGTAAATCTCCAGCTGAGGTGATGTAGCAAAGAACAGCTGTGAAGTAATTTTGATAATGATGAGAATAATAACCACATGGCAAGGTTCAGGGCTTTGCTGTTGCAGCTTCAGTGCTCTTGAATAGATAAAAGTGATTAAATACTCCTGATTATCCCTGACCAATATGTAATGGATTTACAGCCCTTTCAATTAGTCAGTATTTGCTTAGGACTCATTATTTTGTCTTTGGTTAAGTAATCAGCCCAGAGACGGCATGTTCGGTCTAATTCCTCTGAGCCCAGTCAGTGCAGGGCCCTGACCTTTGAAATGGCCATAGCTGCAAGGCAAGAATAACCACTGCCACGGCAGCCTCGTTGGTACTCCCAGCTAATCCTGACACCACCGGCCAGATCGATACACCTTAGTTTGCTACTAATGTCCTTACATCAAAATGGCCGATTTAGGAATGTGAATCTATCATGTTGCCCTCCCTGCTGCGCCCCACCCCTCGCCCTTTGGAGCCCTGCTGGAAGAGTCGCTCAGCAGCCACCGCCATAAATAAACGTGGAACCTTGTCCTGGACTCATGACACTGTAACTAATGTCATTCAGCATGGCAACCCACAAGTTGGATAATCAAAGACCTTCAGCTTTCAATGTGCTACTCTATTTTTAAGCTGCAGCCTAAATAGAATGGCCTGAAAACAATCTTATAGCAAGAAACAGCCTCTGACATCTTTACTATTTTCCCAGAAGTTTCAAATGAAGAGTAAAATGCAAGCATGTAGT
Organism: Budorcas taxicolor; assembly: GCF_023091745.1. NCBI lineage: Eukaryota > Metazoa > Chordata > Mammalia > Artiodactyla > Bovidae > Budorcas > Budorcas taxicolor. The sequence continues at coordinate 31,220,849 of NC_068919.1, forward strand.
TCCTCTGCAAAAATATATTGTAATTTTTTGGTCTTGAGGGTCTCAGTCAATGGTATATATATATATATATATATAATGACACATAAAACTGATTGCAAACAGGGAGATAAACTGTTACTTGGAAAATGTTGCACATTGTTGATCTTTCCCCATAAGTGAACGGGATCGGCTTATAACATAATGGACTTGAACCGCTAAAAAAAAGTCTTTGATCTCTACCTTAGAAACAAAGGCATTATAGCACCTATAACCCTTCTGTGGTTGTCATATAAACACGTGACATGTTGCAAGCTGCTTCAGCAATTAGAGCTGCCCCTGATACCAAGCACTTGGACATACATGTGGCAAGGTGCTTTTTTTTTTTTGCCTCCTAAGAAGATGGCTTTCGTTAAGTGTAATTGGCAACATTTATGGATTCATGAGCTTCTCACAGCCATTTCCCTTGGTAGCAGTTGTATTATCTGAAGTTGCTCTCATACCTTTTTGCATAAACAACACATTTACTTAATATAGACTTTTTAGATCTCTAAATCATTTTGAATACGGTCCATTCCTGACCTGTGGAAATAAAAACTCCTCCTTTCTACAGGGTGCTCTTTGGGTGGTGAGAATTGGTAAAAACCTCAACTGCCCTGTTAGGCATCAGATTTCAAGAAAGGGAAAATAGGCACCTTATTTAAAAAAAAAAATCTGTATGAGCCCATCTAATGTGCTAGGAGAAGGCAAAACAACAAAACTTATTTTTCTCTTTCATCTTGACTTACTGTGAGATGCTGGAAGAGCCATGCTCTCATGATATTTGTTGCTACTTTGGGGAAAATGCCTCTTTTCTTCTGACGTTTTTTGTCCTTGTCTGGATCATCATCGTCACCTGTGCCAGGTGAAGCTACACTGTTGTCTAAACCATCCCCTAGTAGAAAGAAATGAAAATACATTAGAGAAAACATAGAAAGGGTGCCAACAACAATGAGCAGCTAATGATGAGCTCAGCTAAGCTTGTTGAAAGAAATCCATTAAGCGGGTATATTCTCTTTCATTAAAGTATAATTGGAGACACAAATATGTAAAAGACAAAATTAAACCAGGCCTCTTCAAATGTTAATTTTGTGTGTCTCACACTCTCCCATATCATTAATTCAATTATAATTGTGCTCTTGACACAGTGCAGTAGCTCTTCGTCAATTATGGAATCCAATGTGGGAAAACCGCCATCAGAAAACCCATTCGGTGAAAATGCATCCCCATGCCCAGAGTGAACACATACTGTAGGGTAATCAAGTTAAATGTTCTGTAGTCTATATATTCTAGGCTGCCTGCATAGGTGACAGTAACTGTGTCACTGTTCATTGCACATAACACACTGCCTGCCCAGCCCCTCCTAGAACTGTCACCTCCCAAGCACGCACATTCACATACTCCTCAGATGACCCTGGACTCAGCATCCGCGTGACATGAAAACTTTTAGCTCTCTGCACCACTGATCATTATCATTAAAAAACAAAAAAGATGCACATCAAGGTAGCGTGCTCACTTAATCAGAAGTTTCTATCAACATCTTTCTCTTCTGTGCTTTTCTCTGGCATTAATTGTGCATTAGCAAAAATCATTTACTTTTAACAGTCATAGTTATTTTTTCTTGCCCTCCGGCAAAAATGCCTTGAAAGCCTGCCTGGAGGGCATCTAAATTATGTATCTGAAAAACTCTTCTGGCAAGGCATTGCAGGACCCCTACTTTCTTAAAATTCATACGAGCACGTCTTCCTGTTTTTGGGAAGGCATCAATCAAGAGGAGCAATATATGCCATATCCCTACATTAATATTTGAACTAATAACTTTAAAAAAAGGAAAGAAACAAGATCCGACTTGTGGCATAATCAAATGCAAAATAAATGAAGAATACGGGGACAGCACTGGGGCTTTATAGATGCCTGTGTTTTCCTTGCACATCATTAGCCTGGAGCCACACGAAAGAGGAAAACAGAGAAGTGGAGAGTTTATGCTCCCTGCTGGTGTTTAAGAAGCCAGGGTCCTGGAAGAACATCTGGGAATTGCGCTGAGATGGGGGTTTTTGTAATTTAAGAATAGACATTCATTAGCAGTAAATGCCATAAATCCCATGCTAAGTAAAAACCTTGTCCAAGAAAGCCTAAAACAATAAACTCTGTGCTCAATGTAGCCTGAGCTAGACGCTCCGCAGTTTCCCCGGGAATGCTATAGATCCACCAGCTCCTCCCCAGGCCAGCTCCCTCCTCCTGGACTGGGCCACACTGGGGACATCCTGCCATGGGCCCCTTGCCTTCTAACCTGTCCCGACTGTCTGCTCTGTGGGCTTCCCTATACCTGTTCTTTTCCCTTCTCGCCGCAAAAACCCTCAACCTTCTTTGACCAGAGAAGCAGAAAAGCCACAGTAAAGAGCTGGCAGATTAATTTTATTGACATTTCCATTTTCACTGCAATGTGATACCCTCCATCACATGGAAGAGATGACCCTCACTATTTACAGACTGACAGGCCACTTCATTACAACCACCCTGCCCCAAGGCAAAGCAGATCCCTTCCATCTGCCCAAACACTAGAGCATGACCCCGAAGTTGCTGTTCTCTTTTTCTTTGCCGTCTGTTATGATAAAAAAAAAAAAAGAGTGAATCGAAAGGACCCCAAATAGTCAAAGAACTAATCAGGAGTACAGAGAAACAAAAGGCATTTGACTTATGAATCCTGGCTGGATGGAATCTAGTCTTCAGCTGCCTACCCTCCCTGCACACTCATGTACACCAGGGGGGTCATTTGCACAAGGACACACACACACTCCACACACACACACACACAAGCTTGAGCAGAGACACGCGTACACACTTTCCACCATGCCAAGGAACTGCTGCAAGGCAAATTCTCACCCACACTAATGGCTTCTGACTGCTCCTTGGCAACCCTAGCATTTTAACCTGGGTGGATGTGCTCTCCAAAATACAGACACTGGAGCGATCTCATCAGCTGTTCATGTGACACAGATGGAGAGTGGCTATTAGGAGCCAGGCAGTGGGCCTTGGGGATCTGAGGTACTGTTCTGTAGCCTGAGGCGATTTTGAAAAGCAGTACCCGGAGATGAGGGGGAAAAAAAAAATCCACACTGCAAGTGCAAGTTTGAAGTCAGTCAGTCTGTCTGTCGACCTACCACGGATAAAGATATCTTTGTCTCTGGATGGAAAAATCTATGCGGGCTATCTGGATGTACATTTCGGATAATGTATGTATGGAATGGCTCTTCCTTCAATGTCTTCCAAATATAAAAACACACACTGTAAACAATGCCTGTGTGTATATATTTCTTCCTAAGCACATATGGTTTCTGTGTATATGTTTAAGCTGAAATTGTCAGGATTTTGTTAAAATCTCATTTTAGCTTTTTTGATAGATTTTTTTGGATATACTTATTTTAAAAGGTTAATGGCTTTAATTAAAGTAAGTTCAACAAAAAAAAAGACACTTGCCTTTTTTAACCCAATCAATGACCTTAAAAAATGAGAGACAGTATTTCCATGGAGTATTTTCTCTTGCTAAAAAGCAGAGAGGGTTTCTAACACCTTCAAATTATATGATTCACTACATTTAGCTCAAGAAAAAAATATAGCTGGATTGAGCATCCTTTGATGACTGACTTAAAACTGGAGAAGACAGGAGCATTACATGCACTTTAATATAAAGCAGTCCATTTTATACAAATGTTAAATATTTGAATTTGAATCCACTCTGACAAATAATTATAGAGAAAAATGAGTCTATTTTTATAATAACCAGATACTAGGCATTAGATTTTTTAAATTAATATTATTGTTTATACCTCTATAAAGATGGGAATTTCCTTTTCCAAACACACAACAAATTTGTTTTTCCAATGGACTGTGAACCAACTCCAGCACAGAGGACTAACAACAGCTATTTTCCTTTTAAAAGGCAACCATGTGATCTGCACCCTAAAACAAAATCGTGCAAATGATACTAAAGAAACCCTTAAAATGCATACTGTCTCCTTGTTTTAGGGCTGTGTGTGTATTGGGATACTTGGCAATCCTTGACATGGATGCCAAATGAATTTCTGTGCCGAAAAGGGTGGGTATACGGGCACAGATGCACGTGTCAAAGGAGGTAGAGGAGGTAATGGCATATGTCTCAGCATCTGAAGTTAGGGTTCACGAGTGTGGAGTCCTTGGCAGGGGCAGGACTGTGTCTTGTTTATCATTTTATCCTGAGAGCACACCTCCAGGTCTGAGCCAGAGCAGACACCCCAGTGATTGTCTGCCGTGTGAGTGAAGGGCTGAACTTCTCAATGAGTTTATTCATGGATCCTCCTCTGTCTTTGATAATCCCACACTGGACGACTGCACTCTTCGTGGTACTGAAGGGGTTGAGTGGACTGCCTGAGTGCACATGTTAGCATGCATGCTCAGTCGCTCAGTTTTGTCTGACTCTTTGTGACCCTATGGACTGTAGCCCACCACGCTCCTCTGTCCATGGGATTCTCCAGGCAAGAATACTAGAGTGGGTTCTATCTCCAGGGGATCTTCCCAGCCCAGGGATTGAACCTGTGTCTTCTGCACTGGCAGGCAGATTTTTTACCACTGAGCCACTTGGGAAGCCTGCCCAAACGCATGCAGTCACTTCCAAACACGCCAGGAACAACGCTTCTTTGAAGAACTCAATCCCCATTAGAGCCTTTTTGAAGGGCTGACCCAAGGCCATTCCACCAGTGCTGCCACCTCTGATGGGAAAAAACTAAAGACTACTGGGCATGCTTTCTTTAAAAGGTTGCTAATCCCTTGACTAAAGGCATAATCTAAGTTTGGGGCAAAGATACTCAAAATAGCTACATGCTTCTGAATGTACTGCATGTGACCATGGAAAGAAATACTCAAGCCTGTGGATAGATACCTTTGAAGCAGACTAAATTATCAAGGGAGATTGTTAAAAACATGGGTCCTCAGGCCTTATCCCAGACTTACTAAATCAAAATATCCTGAGGCAGAGACAAGGAATTTGTATTCTTAACAAGTTCCTTGGGTTTGGTTATGCAATCAGCCTAGCACAGATTCTTCAACTGGCTTTTAGAAGCCTCCGAACTAGATGGCAACCCACTCCAGTACTCTTGCCTGGAAAATCCCATGGACAGAGGAGCCTGGTGGGCTGTAGTCCATGGGGTCGCAAAGAGTCAGACACAACTGAGCGACTTCACTTTCAATTTTCACTTTCCTGCATTAGAGAAGGAAATGGCAACCCACTCCAGTGTTCTTGCCTGGAGAATTCCAGGGATGGCAGAGCCTGGTGGGCTGCTGTCTATGGGGGTGCAAAGAGTCGGACACGACTGAAGCAACTTAGCAGCAGTAGCAGCAGCAGAACTAGATTACCTTCTAATTTGAGTGAAGATGAAACCTCAGGAGCAGGCACATTGTTAAAATTCTATGCTACTGCCATAAACGGGGTTAGTGGTCACAGCGAACAACTACAACCTGTAGGTTCCTGACCACCCAGCTTCTCTGTCTTTGGGATTTTCTCAGCAAGAATACTGGAATGGATTGCCATTTCCTCTGACAGGGGAATCTCCAGGAGATTCTTGAGTCTCTTGCACTGCTGGTGGAGTATTTTACCACTGAGCCACTGGGGAGGCCCCAACTACAACCTGACCTGGGCCTTACTCACTGTGGGAAAGCCCTGGTGCTCTCCATCACAGGTACTGGTCAACACAAGGTGGTCCCACCCTATCTTTTGGTGGTGAAGGTTAAACAGAAAGACGCTGTAGAACACCGGCTCTCAAAATACAGGCCAGCACCCTTTAGCACTAGCAAAGAAATTGCAAGAAATGCAAATTCTTGGACCCATCTCAGACCCACTGTATCCAAATCTCTAGGGATGGGGCCTGAAAATCTGAGGGTTACTAAGTACCCTGGGTGATTCTGATGATGCGCAAGCTTGAGAAGCACTGCTGGGGGGCACAGAGAGGAACTCTATAGCCTGCTACCTCTGGTGGTAGTTGTCTGAAGGCCTAAATCTAAACTCCGGGTCCTCCTCCTGTTTTCAGATTCTGAGGTATTCTGCGAGCATCTGCGGGGCTGGATTTACATCTGTAAATGGAGGGGGTCACACATCCTTTCCAAAGCTGAGCACACTATGCTCAGGGCAGGACAATACCTAGGAAAGCAGCCCCAGTCTATACTTGTTTAAAAGAGTAACACTAAGGGAGTCTAGTTACCAGGAAGTCAAGCCTGGGATACCATGGGTATCCAGGTGTGGGCAAAATCCATATCTGTAGCTGTGTAGCCAGTGAATCAGGAAAGGCATGGGGACATGGTGAGACGATCCTCAGATGATTCTAAAGCAGAAATTTCCAATTCACACAGTTCTTGGCCATATCAACTACCCAGGCAAAAGGACACCACTTCCTTTTATTGGCATACTGTCATACTCCATTTTGCTAAAAATCTGTCTATATTCTAGACAACAACTGCTTGGCTTGAAATAAAGAAACAATACAAACCATGATGCTGTGGTATCCTGCGTCCAGGATGTGGCCTTCTTGCCCTGTCAGAAATATAGTGCAACAACCAACAGAACTGGAGAAGGGAATGGCAACCCACTTCAGTATTCTTGCTTGGGAAATCCCACGGACAGGGGAGCCTGGTTGGCTGTGGCGCAGAAGGTCACAAACAGTCGGACACAACTTAGCGACTAAACCATTACCACCACCAACAACCAGGAGGGTCCTAGTCCATCTTTTTCTTCAGAGTCCGTCTTTCCACCTCCCTTGAAAAACTGCCAGACATTTACCAGGGAAGAAACTGAGGCCAAGAGGTTAATTCTCACCTATGATTCCATGGCTACACATGATCAAAACTAACCAGAGTCCAGGTAACTCCAAGCCCAGTGTTACAACCACTAGTATCCTCACGTATTGTGAGCTACCTCTCACTTTTCGAAGCATTACCTCATTTGAACTCTGTTATCAAACCAGGCTTTATCCTACAGGTAAAGGTCTAAAGTGCAGAGGAGAGATTAGATCTAGGGCCCAGGGGTTGGAATTGAGTTAGAATTGGTCCAGGCTGGTCCAGGTTCAAACAGAAATGTGCAAACTTTTCTCCCCACAAGTAAACCAGAGCCTATAAGGGCTTTATATATATTCAGTACAGCAAGGGTCCTTTGAGACTCAGGATTTTTATAACGGGTTTATTGTGGTCCATGTGGAGGCCCTTATATGGACAGCACCAGACTGATCTTCAGAGCCCAGAGATGCTACAAATACTTGAGCATCTACTGTCCATACAGACAGGATCTCATGGGCTGTGATGTCATAACTGTGCAGCACCAAGAACTGCTTCACAGAGCTGTAACTAAAGTGATATATTCACTTGCCTCAAAGTCACTCTCTTAAAGATAAAATAAGGCTTCTAAAACATCCGGCAGCCTGTCAACTAACAATCAGAAACTGACCTCTCAATATCATATATTCGGAGAAATAGTACAAATGAATACAGATTTTGGTCATAGCATTTGTACTTTTAAGTTCGTGGCTCACTGTTTAATCCTCACTTCTCCCAGTTTTGGACCAACTTTAATAGTCAAATATATTCATAAAATACATGCTGTAAAAAAGAATGATATCTCACCTGATAGAACATAGCTTTTTTTTTACCTCCTCTTTTTTGATAAATAGAAATTCACTAGAGTTATTATCATTTTTATTTGGGGCAATGTACATTCACTACTTTCAGACACATACACACACACACACACACACACACACACACACACACACACACAAACATGTATCTTCCAAACTACTTCCAGAAACTGGGTACAGTCGTGAATTTATCGATATTTATATATCTGATTATAAACATTAAGTATATAAATCATATCATTAACCTTTTTCAAAGAATTCACTAATTTATACAAAAGTATGCAAATATATTTGTAGATTAATTGCATATTTTTGCCTACAGTCATATACACATACATGTACTACACATATGTAAGTTTATAGAATTTTAAATGTTAGTATTTAATGTTCAATAGGATAGCCCCTTTTCTACACCATTTCTCTTCCTCTAGAATACAGGCTCCTCCTCTTCTTTACCAATACCACCATCACATTCATTATCCTCATTATCACAAGTAACTTTCACTGGACACTTGCAACATTACAATTTTCAATCTTCACAACAAATGAATGAAATAGCTACTATTATCAATGCCACTTTACAGATAAGAAAACTGAGACTCAGAAGAATTAAGTAACTTGTCAAAGGTCACATAGTCAGGAAGTGGCAGAGTGGTGCTTGCCCTGTAAAGTCTCTGTCCTCTCGCTTAACTGCTGGAAAACAAGAAGAGGTGAACAGTGAGACTAGATTCTGGATTAGTCCTCATTTCTCAGGAAATAAACCCCCAGAGTGAGGCCTCATATATTCACATTTATAAGCAAAAGAGACTGCAGTTGACAGCGCATTTAAAAGTAATCTGAAAGAAAAAAAAGTAACTATGAACCAAGAAACAAACAAATGCATATTTTTAAAGTTACATCCATTATCTACAGGACTATTAGTGGTCCCCATGGACCTAAAGTTCAAATTAAATATGATTTTGAAATAGGAGGATCTGTTTAATTTTTAAGACATTTCTGAGCCAAGGGATCTTCCAAGATTCCATGCCTGTAGGCCTGTGTCCTTGGCCAAAACTGCCCTTTGTCTTCATTTTTTTTTTTTTAACTTTTCTATTCTACTTTGCCCAGGCAAACTGCTCTTCAAACTTCAAAATCCAGTGAAAAAGGAACCTCTTTTGTAAGGATTTCCCTAGTTCCTATTAACAAAACTGGTATAGTAGGCTTTCGAGTTCTTCATCAGTGTGTTCTTGCTTCTGCTATGTTTATGCTTCTATTTTGCAATTTATCTATCTACTAACTTGTCTGTCCTGCTTGACCATGAGATTCTTCAAGGCAGGGGCCATGTCTTACTTCTGATTCGCAAGCGCTGACATAGTGTAAACAGTCAAATGTTTACTGGGATGGACAAATTGGCAGCAGGAGCCTTAATGTTTGAGCCCTGTGCAAATGTAACCTGCTTTGAAGAAAGTGTCCATGAAGGAGTCCCTGGCCCTGGTAACCTGTTCTGGCAGCCACTTAGCCTCAGGCTCCCTCCCCCACTCTCCCTGCTCTCGGTGCCCTGGGTGTGTCATGCCCAGGGTTTTCCTGCTCAGGAGTGCATGGCCTCCTCAGAGATGATCCATACATGTCTGATACACTGTCAAATACTGTTTTCAAAAGCGGGGCTGCTTCATCTCTCAAACCTGCCCTAATCCAATGGGGAAGAGAACACCCAGGGGTAGGGTGGCTGCCCCTCGTCCAGGCTGCTCAGATGACTAGGAACATTACAGTTAAAAAGGAAGTATCTTTTTTCAGAGCAACAATGAAGAAACACACAGAGAACAGACCTATGGACATGGGGGGAGGAGAGGGAGAGGGTGAGATGTATAGATAGAGTAACATGGAAACTTACAATACTATATGTATAATAGATCGCCAATGGGAACTTGCTGTATGACTCAGGGAACTCAAACAGGGGCTCTGTGACAATCTAGAAGGGTGGGATGGGGAGGGAGGTTTGGGAAGGAGGGGACATGGGTGTACCTATGGCTGATTCTTGTTGATGTATGACAGAATATCACAAAATTCTGTAAAGCAATTATCCTTCAATTAAAAAAATAAAATGGCGGGGGGGGGGGGCATGGAAGGAAGTATCCTATAGCCAGGGAACTGTAACACATAGCTGTTTGGGAACCTGGTTTCTGTCATCATTTTTTAATGATTTTTCCTTCTTAATATAGTACTCTGAAAACAGGATTAAAATGTACTAAGAATCAAAAGATATTTTCTTTCAGGGACTACCTTCCAGGAGTTTAATTTAGGACATCCCACTGAGAAATCTGAATCAGGGTTTCCAATACGATGCAAAAAAAAGAAGCAGCAGGAGGAGAAGCAGCAGCAGTAGCAGCCACAGTTGCCTTTGCCCAGTTCTGTGTTAGACTCTAGCCTTACAAAACTTGCTTCCCAAGAACCAGCCTCAAAGTAAATCTTTTTTTCCATGCAATTCACCTTTATTCACATCAGAAGAGGTTGGGGGGAGGGGGAAGTTACAGACCCAGAAAGGTGGGGAGGGTGAGGGGCGAGAGGTGGGGTGAGGGGCCAGCAGTGAGACCTGCTAATTACTGATCTCTTTTACTCTCCTGCTGTGCTTAACTGTCTGGACACGTTAAAGTGAAATTTTTCTGTGATTTTTCAAGTGACTAGTTCACGGCCCACTAGCATGGAGGGAAGCAGGAGAGGTGAAATGCTTTCGTTTACATGCAACATTTACTAACTGTGTGGGTTTTCCGACATTAAAGAGAGGACAGTGACCCAGGCCACCTTTTTCACACTCAAAAGAGCACTGAAAAAACAACTCTTCATCGGCTTACCTCAGGCTTCCCTGGTCCTGAACACCCTCCCCCCGGGGTATGAGCAGAAAGGGAAAAAAAGAGGGGATTTTATGCTCCTTTCTCTTCAACTTTTCAGGCGGTATAAGCAGCATTTAGCAAATTCAGCCCCAAATGGCTCCAAATGCTCAGAGCTGTAGGGGCTCATTCTTTGTTCTCCTCCCTCTATTTACACAGGATTTACGCAGGCTCTCCACTGAAGAGACCGAAAGCACTTCCATTCTCACCGGCTCGGCTGGGCTGGACCGTGGGCCCCGCCGCTGGCCCAGGCCTGCACTGGGGAATTTCTGCCACCTGGAGAAGGCAACACGCTGTGCCCTGACTCTGATCCCCAGACAACCTGGCCTGTGCAGGCCACTGCAAAGCTCAGGCCAGAGAAGATGAGCTAACCTTCCAGGAGAGACAGGAAGATCCAGCCAAGGCTGTGCAAGTAAATATGTGTCCAGAGACAAATAACATGCACTTTAAAATATGCAGCTATATGATAGAATGGAAAGTGGTGGGTGAAAAAAAAAATTCAGACTGCAGCTTGGATGAAAACCACTTCACCCACTGGTTGGAAAAATAAAGTGTAAAAACAGACAGATGGACACATATGTAAATGTGGCAGTGTTTTAGGGTTTAGCTGGCAACGTGAGCGTCGTAGTATAGTTTTGCACGCCTGTATTTTCCATATCATGTTGAATCCTGTTAACTGTTGAACAGAAACATCCTCATACTGGTCCTTGACCAAATCAGTCCCCTCAATTTACCCGTCAGGAGCCATAAAATGGCTTTGTTTATTGACTGGAACCCTCTAATCCTTTATAGCAGAAGTGAACGAAAGCTTCCAAACTCAGCCTGTGCTTTCCTGAAGCTGGTTACTCTCATCTGCAATGTATATGTATTTCTAATTTATGCTTCACTTAACTTGATTACTCTCATTGAAATACATATATATTTCATAATTTATATAGAGATAAACTTTCATTTGACTTTTTTTTAATTGAAGAATAGTCAGTTTACAAGGTTGCGTTAATTTCTGCTGTACAGCAAAATGATTCAGTTATACATGTATATACATTCTTTTTCATATTCCTTTCTGTTATGGTTTATCACAGGACATGAAATATAGTTCCCTGTGCTCTGCAGAAGGACCTTGTTCTTTATCCATCTTGTGTATAGAGAGAAAACTTTTTAAAATTTTTCAATAAAGGATATCTACTCCCCTAGCCTCCCACAGAATCCTCTAAAGGATATTGACTGAATCCAATAGAAAAGTAAATTCCTTTCCCCATATATTTCAGCAGATCACCTAATCTCTGTAGTAGAGGATAATAGAATGTACTTGTTCCTCAGTTACCTGATAAGCACATATAAAAGTACAGGGTAGGTTCTGAAGTTATTCACAGTACATCATAATAAAGCTCTTCTGGGCACTCTAATGATTCATTTTTAGTGATCTCTCAAATGCCCTTTTCCACAGTTAAACACTCAGATTTTATTAAGGTGGAACGAAGGGACAAATGTCCACTCAAGTCCCAGCTCTCAAATTTGACTCTCCTTGCACTACGCTACCTTCAGCTAAAGCTTTTTTAATGTTCTATTTGCCTCCCCAGAGTGGCATTTCAGCTAACAGAGTTCACAATCTTTCAGCCTTAAACACAGAAGGCTGCTATCTTCAAGTCATCCTAGGAATGTGCCAGATACCATCATCTCCCTCCTGCGATACAAAGAACCAGAAAGAGAGAGAGACCAAGAGAAGACCAAGCTGATCAAGTTACCAACAGCCCAGAATGCCCCTCTCAGAAGGTTAATCTTTGAACCAGTAAATGTTATAATTAGGAGCCTTGAAGTTGGGCTGAGGCTGGTCATTGAAAGACTCTAAAAGAGAAAGTATGAATGGAACACATCTCTTTCACCTAGTGGTTTGACACAAGGGTCTTGATTTTTATGGGAAATTATACAAAAATGAGTTGTTATGATGCATGAGTCTCTTTTCCACATCTCCCACAAAAGAAAAAAGGTGGTTGGGGAGAGTTGTCTTCCCAATTTCACTTAGCTATGTTTCAGTACAAATTGTGAAAATTATGCAAATAACAATTTTGGCACCTTTGCTAGAGGAAAACATTATTAAATTATGCTCTAAGTATTTTGTCTGCTTTAGTAATTACTCTCATGTAACTGTAAATATAAATAGCTGTTATTCTGTTTAAATTTTTAATCATGCAAAATATTGTCACACAAAATGTCCTTCTGTTGCAGTCTAACTGGGATTTTCTTTTTTAAAATATCCATATTTAACTGAAGTGGACTATTTTTAGCATTGTAAAGTGTTTTAGTAAAGATAGCTGGCTAACATCTCCAAATCAACAGGTCTTTCAAGAAAAGATGTGGCCTTTATATTTGCAAAAAGAATTTTTTACAAAAGACCATTTATAAAATTATTTCTAACATTTTATACTAAACCAGAATATAATTTTCTTCCAAGAATGTATTAACTATATCAAATCTATATGTTCAGTATGTAACAATAATAATGTTCTCATTTTGTCATTAACTATAGGATTTTATCTTACTATCTCTCTTAGCATGTTTTAATATTAAATGAAACTAAGTATAAACTAATAATAAAATTTATTAGGAGGAATAACAAAAAGCCAAAGTCTACCTGCAGCAGATATTTTTTCACTCAATCTTTAGGCTTCCTACTTTGTTATCATATTTGCTATCTAAAGCAAAAATAGATAATAAATTTTTATAATATCAGTTGATCAATTTGAATTCTTAATATGGCATCTCTGTGTGGATTTATATCAACAGATGCCATTTCAAACAAAAGAACAACAAAAAAAACTCATTGAATATTTCTTCTACCCTCTAATTATTGTAAAATACAAACAATATAATATTTAATAAAAGTGCAGCTTCACAAAACTAACATTAAATAATGCAAAAAGAAATACTTTCTCTTTAAAGAAAAGCTAGCCATCTCTATAATAATAATAATCCTTTTTAAGACAACAGATTGGAATATCTATCAACACTCCCTTTGGAAACTTTTCTTTTTTCACATAGAAAAAAGAACAATAGTATCTTGAAGTTGATAACTGGTTTTAGGTGACTATTTTAAAATCATTAACACATCATAATTGGAACATATATGTTATTTATCAGAAAATATTTTGTACATTTTTCAAAGAACATTTTCACACAAGAGATCTTCCTAATAAAACTTTGGATTTTTGTTTAACTAGTTTATAAAGTAAATTGCTAACATTTACAAAGTAACTACTGTGCATTTAAGGATTCAACTTATTATGATTATTTTAAATAAATCTACTATAATTTGAGAGCAAGCAGATGTATTTTTATAACATAATATAAATAGATATCCATAACATACATGTGAAAGTCCTAAGGGAAAAAATAAGGTGATTGCTTAATAAAAATAATCTAAACGTAAATTGATTATTCTTTGTATAGACTATACACTAAAAAACTACAGGCACAAAGCCCTTAAATTAAATGGAGAATGACTGCTAACAAGTACATATCTTTTGGAATGATGAAAATATTCTAAGATTGATCATGGTGATGGATGCACAACTCTGTGAACATACCAAAAATTTAAAAGTTGTACACTTTAAATGGGTCAACCATCTCAATAAAGCGATTATATTTTTTTTAATGAATACATTTTGGTTTCCTTATTCAGAGAAAACATACTGGGCAAAGTAGAAAAGTCTAGTAGCTAAGTTTGAAGTACCCATAATCTTTTCTGAATTGCTTCCAAACAATGTGATTTCAAGGCCACATAATGTCATCTCAGCACCTTGCATATGGACAGACATATGTACTCAAAAACATTAGGGATGGATGTTATATGCTTTAAGTTACAAAGATATGATCGAAAGTAGAGTGACCTTAATACTGAATTTAAGTATTCACCACTTTCAATCCCATTGATTACAGCAGAATCCTAGTCCAAATTATTTACCTCTTTCAAGGATTACTTTAGCCACCTGAATAACCCCAGTGACTTCCACAAACACACATACACACAACATTTCTTATACATAAACTTTTTTAAGTCAGGCACCATATATTTTATTTTTTTCATGACATTCTTAGAACTTTGGATGATGTCAGGAGAAGGAGGTGACAGAGGATGAGATGGTTGGATGGCATCACTGACTCAATGGACATGAGTTTGAGCAAATTCTGGGACACAGTGAAGGACAGGGAAGCCTGCAGTGCTGCAGCCCATGGGGTCGCGAAGAGTCAGACACGACTGAGCAACTGAACAACAACAATGGGTAAATGTACACCTAACCTTTAACTGAATGAATGGATGGATAACTCCCATATTTCTTGGAATATGTTTTATTCTTTGTGCATTTATATGTAAAATTTGTACACAGAAGCTAAGAATGTTGGTCTCTAAGAGTTGAAAACGGGTCATAGAGTTGATGTTTTATCAGTTTTGAAGGCACTTTCCTGTAAGACGTACTGCCTGGAAGAAGCAATTTTACTGAAAGCGATAATGAGTAATAGAGGTGCCTATATTTGGAAGAGTATCCTGTATCCTTGGTTTACCCTTTTTCTAAATTTCTGACTTTATTCTACTTTAGGGGGCAACTGTACTACTCTGTCTGCACTTTGGAGGCTCACTTCTGACATACTCCTTGACCCTCTATTCTCATTCCTCAGCCCCATCCACAGGTTATCACAGAGGAAAATACCCTTGGGGGAAAATGATGCAATGGAAGAGGCATGAGCTGGGTGATAAAAGAGATCTTGTATTGAATTTCCAGATCTATTCTTTATTGGTTGCATATGACCTTGGTCAAAGGCTTAATCCTCTAGGGCTTCTCTGGCGGCTCAATGGTGAAGAAACTGCCTGGCAATGCAGGAGATACGGGTTTGCTCTATGGTCTGGAAAGATCTCACATGCCACAGGACAGCTAAGCTCATGCAGCCACAACTACTGAGCTTGTGCCCTAGAGCCCAAGAGCTGTAACGACTGAAGCCCACATGACCTAGAGTCCATGCCCTGCAACAAGAGAAGTCACCGCAACTACAGAGCAGCCCCGACTCGCTGCCACTGGAGAACAGCCCAAGCAGCAACAAAGACCCAGCACCGCCCAAAATAAACACATAAATAGATAAAAACTAACTGGTTAAATTAAAAAAAAATAAATCAATCCTCTACACCTCAGTTTCTTCATCTATGAAATGGGAAGAATTATGCATACTAAGTAGGTGAATTATGAAAATTAAATGAAGCAGTAAGAGTAGTAGCTAGTATTTATTAAATCCCTATCTTGTACCATGTGCTTTACCCTTATTAACAAGCCAGGAACTTCATACACGGTACCTAACACATCAAAGGTGAATCAATACATGTTAGTTATAGATGGAAATAAAATAAACTGTGAGAGGATAAACAAAAGTGGTATATCCATACACTGAAATACTACTCAGTAATAAAAAAGCACAAAGTTCTGACACATGGAACATGTTACATCTCCAAGTCATCATGCTGAATAGTAGAAGCCAAACAAAAAACTATATATTCCATATATATTCCAAATATATTAAATTCTATAAAATGTAAACATATACATGGAAAGCAGATCAGCAGTTGACTGAAGACAAACAAAGAGGGAGGGATGGGCTAGAGAGGAGTACAAGAAAACTTCTGGGTGATGATAGAAATGTGCAGTATCTTGATCATGGTGCTGGTCTTATGAGTATACACACTGTCAAAACTCATTGAATTGTATTTTTTAAATGAATAAATTTTTGTGTGAAACTTATACTTCAATAAAGTTGATAAAAATAATGTTAAGTAGATTCTAGCTAAATCCCCATAATCCTGTTATTTGGCATAAAATAGATGTTAGTGGAAATAACAGCTTACAATACAGAGGAGCAGGAGTGGGGGATTCTCCCAGTAATTGCAGTGAAGTTTTGAAAGAATTAAATGATTTAGGGCAGCCCTTAAAAGATGCTGTGGAGAAAGTCCAACATGATATTTATAAGCCTGTTGTCTTATACCATTTCCTTTAACTTCCTGAAGATGTAAAGTAGATGGTCACTTTGCACACTTTACTGAAAAATATTTTTCCTCCATTGGTCAAATCCCATAATGAGAAATGCTGTTAAAAAAGAACTATTTGGGTTACCAAAAGAATTACTAACAATAATTAAGAAGGTAATAGAAATAATTCTAAAACCATTTTTAAAAACTCTTCCAGGAAATTCAGTATTAACTCATTCCTCCTAATCATAAGAAGGTCTAACACTGGAGATCTCAGTTTCGGAGGAGAATGACATTGCTATGAAAGACTCTGGGCACCATTAAGATAAAAAATGAATGGGAATATATAGAATTAATATCAACCCTTGTCAGCCGGCCTTCAGATAATCCCTGAATCCTTCATATGAAGACAGAACTAACATTTGTGGAGACCTCCTAAGTGCCAGGTACCAAAAGTATCCCCTCTTCCATGGGGCAGTTCAGAGTTTGGTATTTTAATCTCTTTAATATCTTTGGAAAGTAAAGCCAGACAGGTTAAGAAACTTGTCTAAAGTCATGTGGCTATTTATTAACAGAGCTCGGTCTTCATCTCAACTCTATGAACTGTATTTCACAACACAGCCGCTACTCCCATATGGAAAGGAATTCATATTTTTGAAAAGTAGACTGTGGGGGAAACAGGGTTTTATGGCTTTGAACCTGGGTGACTGGTACTTACTAATGCCTGATCACAGCCAAGTGAGTCATCTGAATTTGGAAGTATGTGATATCTGGCTCACATCAGATAACTAATAAGAGTAAGTTTCATTTCATTCTTACTTTTTCCTTCCTTCTTTCATTTCTTTTCAGTGACTCAAATTTGGCAAAATTTCAAAAAAAAGAAATTATGAAAACAGAGTCACCACTGGCTGAAAACACATTTCCTTGAGAAAAAAAAAAAAAACAACTTTCCCTCATTCTTCCAGAACTCATAGTTCAAAATGGCACCAAAGCACAAGGCTATGTTTGCCACTAGTGGCTTAGCTGGTAAAGAATCCATCTGCAATGCAGGAGACCTGAGTTCAACCAGTAGATTGGGAAGATCCCCTGGAGAAGGGAATGGCTTCCCTCTCCAGTATTCTGGCCTGGAGAATTCCATGGACTGTATAGTCCATGGGGTTGCAAAGAGTCGGACACGACTAAGCAACTTCACTTGAACTCACTTGAAGGGAATATTACCACCCCTGATTGCCATCCATCTAATTGTGGAAAGACCAGGAGCTGAAAGCCAGGTAGTTATTAGTTTGCTCTAGCACATCCCCATACTTCATCATGAAGACAGACAACTCAACTTGAGGGCACCAATGTGAATTTTATTCAGGCCCTATTGGCTGATAAAACAGAAGCTGCCAAAGTCTTTGAGAGAAAACTTTGTTCAACTATTTCCCGGGAGAAAAAGGGTCTGTCTCTCAGTAGCTTTATTCCTATACCTGTGGCAAACCAACCCAACAGAGAACTGACATCTTTGCTGTAAGATCAGATCTCAGAGCCACCAATCAAATAGCAGTCCAACCTTAATGTGCTGATGCAGCAAATTTCCGGATCTTGATCACACTAGGCTAGGGAGTCATTCTTCTCAGTGATAAAGTCGGTGAATGCACTCTTGAGAAGATAACAAATTAAAAACCAGCTGACTCGACACCATTCAAGTGAGGAATTCACTGCTGATCCAGTACAACACAATTTCTACCACCAGTCAGTAATCACCAAAGAGGTGGCCAACTTCATTTCATAATTTTAAAACTATTCCTAACACAGTAGTCTCAGCACAGCTAAATAATAACTGTCCAATTCACACCTGCAGATCTACTGAAACTGATAATGATTTCCTCAAGTATTTAACCCTGAGTCTTACTTTATGTTAACGTTCAAAGATTTTAAAGCAAATTAGAAATTCTCAAAAGTAGTATCTTATTTTAATGGCCAGAAACATGACAAGAATTAGGTAACTTAGAGGATTAGTCCATTGTGAAATTATATTTTTTGAATCTATAGAATTCTCACTAAAATACCTAATTTTCTACAGTTGATATATTATACTGGTGGAAAACAGAGTTGACATTCTCTGCTTTCAACTGCAAAATATTAGGAAGACAATTACCTGACTAATTATTGTGAGATTTGTGTCCCGGATTTAGAAATGTGTGTTCTTGGAAAAAAATAGCTTAGATTTACATAGTGATTTTTCAGCTTTCATATGATTTTTCCAACTCTTGATCACTACAACCAAGTGTAAGTGGCATATCCTATTTATTCCCATTTAACAGATAAACCAAGCATGGTTAACATTTTTGGTAACTCCATGCCTTTGCTCGGAGCACTTTCCATTATGTACAGTCTATAACTATTATTAGGTTGAACCATCTGAAATGCTAATATTTGACCAGTATTCTAACCTACCAAAATGGCAATTTCATAAAAGCAATACTTCCAGTTTTACTATCAACCATACTCTTGGTTGTTATTTTGCTTTTTCTACTTTTCAATATGCTTGTTTTTACTAAGATGTCATGCCTCACTCTTACAAATCCCTTCATTTTCTCTTTTCATAGTGAGTAGATAAAAAGACAAAATGAAAATAAACACTAATAAAGGAAACCCTAGCCTATGAGAAGCCAATGAAGTTACACACAAAAAACTTACCAACAAACAATTAGGTGATGGGAGACATTGCTGTGTTTTTAACTAGGGTTGAAGAGAGAAGCCGCTTCATAGTATTCAGAAAAAGGAACTATTCTTGTCAATTCTAATTTCAAACTTCAACAACAGTAATTAGCATTGAGAAATGAGAAATTTTCACTCTAAATATTTCCTATAAGAACAACAGCAACATTAATAAAAAAAATATTTATTGAGTATTTACTCTTTCAGATACGCTGTTAAACACTTTACACGAATTATTTCATTTAATTCTCACGATCCTATCAAGAGTGATTTTCCTTTTGCACATGAAGAAACTGAGGCTTGGAAAGGTTAAGCAATTAGCTTATATGAATAATAAGGGACAGAGACTGGGTTCACACCTGTGCCCTTGAGACTGTTGCCTCTGATGACTGATCCCTGCGACTCCATCCAGCCAGAATTTTCCAGCCTCGTGAAACTTCGTAACATCACTATACTCTACTGAATCATTCAGTCCATTCACATGTTGTGGTCCATCAGTTTAACAGGAAATTTACATTTCACCGTGACCTGTAAGTGTCTTAAGGACAAGTACTAGGTCCATGGTACCCTCTTGTACTCTCAACATAGAAACGGCGCCCAGCTCACAACAGGCACCAAAGAAGTGTTCCTTAAAAAGGAAACAATAATTCTTCCCTATGTGTTTTTTCCCTTCATTCTTAGGGTCTCACCTTCAGCTGTCTTCCTTGTGACAAAGTAGAGACTTCTCAAGCAATCATTTCATTCTGGCCGTTACTTGACTTTGGAACCCTTCCACACCTGTCACTGCCACCACCATCGTCAGTCTTGCTAGAAGCTCTAAAATTAATTCATCTCACTGACAAAAAGAACCCCAACCACAAAGGTGGAGAAACCACTCCTTCGCCTTGAACAAATGTTGCTTTCTGATGCCCAGGACTGCTTTTCTTCTCTGGCTAAGGTTCACTAAGTACTGAAAGCTCAGGTCCAGTGAATATGGGTCAGGTTTACAAGGCAACGACCCCACCCCTTTCATTACCATGGAATCAGTTAACAATACCACTAGTTCTACCCAAAAAACAAAAATAAAAAATAAAGTAATTCGTCCCATGGGTTATTTAGGTGCTGAGGAAGTCTTAAAAACACACTATTATCTCCCCTAGTGACTGGCCAGCCTTTCCATGCTCAAACCAGCACATTGGGACTTCTAAATTACATACCATAATTGACATAAAGTATCTGTCCCATCAGTGAATATCTTTATTAGCATCAAAATCACTCACAACTAGTGTTCCTCAATGTTATTAAACATAACTTGTTCTAGGTGTTGCTTTACTAATTAGTCAGGATGAGCCCGAGGAAGAAAATCTGGGTCATGTTAAATTAATTGGAATGAGCATGAAAATTAGCAGAGCAAACTGCATCAATTTTCTATAGAGAGTCTTTCTTCATGTTGAGAATAAAAATGGATATTATGAGGCATTAACCACACTGCCTTCTGTGACTGCCAAGAGGTGTGTTACAGTAGCCCAAAATATCATGCTCGCAGATTTTCAGAAGTTAATGAGACATTTCCAGGAATGGTAAATACATGGTGTTAAAATGGGTGTGCCTCTGATGGGAAAATGCCAAGTCATTTCATGTTTATTCAGGCATAACAAGCTCTTCAAAATGAGCATAATTTAAGAGGTGAATAGTGCAAAGAGGGCTAACATTCAACTAATTTTCCTTCAGAAAGAAAAGATTAAATTGGACCCAAAAAAAATGAATTAAGAGGTTTACAAATCAACAAGTCAGCCACCAGGATGGCAGCCTCTGCTTAGCACCAGTGAGGCTGCCCCCGCCATGAAGTTTTCGAGAGATGTCCCGAAGGCAAGGAACAAAGCGAGCAGAACTGATTACAGCCCCGCTCACCGCCTCGCTGTCTCAACTCTGTTTGGCTTCCTAATGAGCTCACTAAAAACCTAATTCATCTCCCATAACCCTCTTCAGCCCTCCTTGAAATCCACCATTATGGAAATTACAGATGAAGCATTTCCAGGCTGGGTTCAGTTCAGTGCATCTTCAACAGGCAGGACCCTGACCCCCACCTGGGACACCATGCAGCGGGCCGGCTCAGAACCTTCCAGAAAAATAGAGGCCAGACAAGGTGAAGACTCTCTGGGTGACAGTGATTCCTGCCTTCACGCATTCCCTCCCCTGAATGTGGGGCTGTCGTGGGTTCCACAGGACATGGAATACAAATTGTAATTCAGGAGACGAGAAATGAGTTGTACTAATGACAAATAGCTGGAAATAGGCTAATGTGAATTCCCAGCCTGTTCATGAGGAAACTCCCCGGGTTCCTCATTACATAGAGTCAAATCCTCACGGCAGCTAGCCTGTAACTGGAAGATTACGGAATTGATGGATCCTTAGTTTAAAATGCAGCTGTTTTATTCTGCTTTAGTAATTAATTCTTTTTCCAATACTCTATTGATTAAGCGTAGACCCTGATAAAGTTCAAACTGAGGAGAATCTCTCGTGGCGTCCTTAGTCGCTCAGGAGAGTCAATGAAAACTTCCTACAATTCCACCTGCCTCCTCAGAGTGCTGATCCAATGAACAGAACAGTTTTTTTCTCATAAATTAGTCAGGCCATGTGGAGCTGTATTAGCTGATCGTTGCTTTTGTCTCTCTACTTGCTGACTTGCTTTTCAGTTTTGCTGGCCTTTGTGCTGTCACACACAAAGTCGGAGTGCAGCTGCCATTCTGAACCCAAACTAAGGTAAAGAACAATTCGTACAAACTACATTTTTCCCCCCATTTTATACAGCTGCAACTCCCTGAGTAGTACAGGGCTCTGTGGGGCCTCCTGGGACCCAACTAGCTGAGAATTCAGTGCTAAAGCATGCAGACATTTTGTGGAACTGAAAAAAATAAAATCAAATTAAATAACCTATTTTCCTCAAGACGTTGCCAGGCTTTTTTGTCCTGATACCCTCCACCACACCTCCCACCTTTTCCCCCCAGAATTTGTGCTACCCTATTTCCAGCCATGCTAAGCTCCTTATTTCATTCTCACAGAGGACATCAAGAAACAACAGAGGACAGGGTAAAGAGAGTGATCAGGAGGCCGAGGTCTGTATCCTGCGCTGGTCAGGTGGCATCAGTGAGTTTGGGGATGCTTATTAACCAAATGAGCGTGGAGTGTAACCATATATAAATGGCCATTATGAACACAATGGTATTTAGTAATAAGAGGAATCACCAACGTGGTGCTCCTTTTCAAAGGGTCACATGTACTAGGGATCAATGCTGGTGAGTCGAACAAGCACGGTAACAGAAAGTTTCTCAGATTACAGTCCTGCACAATGGATTTTTGTTCCTACAAAGATCATCGCTACTGGGAATGCTTTAGAGCAATAGACTTACTCTCTGTGTTGCTTCCCCCTTGCACCCTCACCCCCATCTACGACCCATGCTCATAGGCCTCATGCTCTGTGTGAAAACAGGTCAAACATGAGTTTTCGTCCATAAACTGGTGGAAAGAACAGAGCTGATTTTTCCAATTGATTTTTGTTACTTGCAACATCCGTTTATAGAATTCATATTGTCTTTTGTCTTTAACTTTGTTTCAGATGGTAGGAGTAATGGTGAAGATCTGGAATAACTTTAGGAGAATCCTTTAAGTTTTTGTCATCTAATACCAAATTCAAAGCTCAAACCAAGCTCTGCTGCTGTTAGCAGAGGGGCTGGGGCTGAGAGAACATTCCCCACCTTCACAGCATTCCTTCCTAGGTCAAAAGGTCATCTCTCACAGACGTCTCCAGCAGACACTCAGTTGTCAAAAGGTTGCATCATGTGATCTGGGCAGTCACTGCTAACAAAGCATTTTCCTCACTGGGAAACAAACTTCGCATGTCTAAATAATTTCCGAGTTAAAAATGTGTTTTCCTCCCTCCTTCCTACTCTCTTCAGTATCAAAACAATGAGGACAGCAGTGGGCGCCAGATTCATCAGAGAAGCTTCCATGGATCACTTGCATCAAGATCCCACCACTTTTACTGGGCTATATTATGAGGAAAGATTACTGCCAGAGGTGATGGTGATTTCCTGTATTTAAAAAGAAAACAGAGATGTCCCTTTTCCAGGGGATTTCTTTTAAAAGGAAAATCCCAGTTTTAAAGCAAACATATGCATTTTGAATAAGTATAAATTTGCAAAGAGAAAAAGTAACCCAAAAGGAAATATCAGAATTATTTGTAAAATCATTTCTAAAAATTAAGATTGCTTTTTGATTCATGTATATTCTATTGCATTTAAATGACCAACTATGTACATAGGGCAAAACAAGCCCCCTTCCCCCACAAAATGAGGGGGTAAGAAGTATACTCATTTGCTCAACGTTCAGAACTTAGCAAGCATAAAGTTTGCCATCAGTGATGTTATAATAAAAAAAAAAGTCCCAGTTAACTAGGGAAGCAGGCTCTGCCTTTTTTTTTTAATTCCCTGCTGCCTAGATGAATAATATAATGATTGTCTCATTGTCGCGAATTGTTACTTAGAGCAGCTTGAAGCTCTCAGATGCAATCCAAAATGAGTCATTTATTTCGAGAAGGGAGTCAAACAAGTCTATCAACATTGCTTCTATTTATAAATTATATATTTAAGAATGAAATAAAATAGTCATGGCTAAATTGCTACATATGGGAGATAAAGAATTAGAGATACTTTCAAATTATTTAGCCTAAACCTAAGCATCAGAATCTGAGGGCACTGAGAATTTTTGTATGAACTAAGCAATTTGTACATTTGTTTATTCAAAAAAGCTTAATTAACATCCTCAGACATAGGATCCAAGTTCTGAAAAGTCTTTAGGATATTAAGGCTTGCAGACAACAATATTTTTCTAAATATACTATCTTCATTTTAGTTTTTAATTATCAAACTTTCCAGAATGCATTTTTCAAAACTCATCTTAGAGACTTTCACTTGTCCTTTTTTAGCTGCCTTGCGATTAACAGGTACTGACAAAGATGCATATTATTAACAATGTGTAGTTTCAACTGGTATAATCTGCTAATTTGAAAGAGCCCAGTTTTATAAGCTTTCCTTTGGGTAGGTATTTTAGTGTTCTAAAAACAGTATTAGGGGGCTGTTAAATTAAGCACATGTTCTACATTGACATTTTAGTTCCAGGAAGTTATTGTGAGCCAAATTTGCCAGTTTAGTATCTGTAACCTTGGAACATGTGCTCCCTGCCTTTTGCACAGGGTGTTTCGAAGGTAACTGAAAATAAATTAAACAACAGTGACACAGACTTGAACAGAAAAAAGTATATACTACATGGGAGGAGCAATGGGTATCTGAACTTTTTAAAGAAGTTTAGGTAGGATCCAAGAAAATAAGATGAATACAATGAACATGTTTATGATCTTATAATGGCTTATAAGCTATCACCATTTCTGGTACAGCAAATCTCATATTGAGCATTTGGCATTAGCCATAGAGTGCAAGAATTCTGTATGATTCTAACAATTGTAGAGAATGGCTCTAAAAATAGAAACTCTGGGGCCAGAATCATGTTGTGTTTTTCCTTTTTTTTTTCTGCCAAAAGAATCTGGGGGGAAAAAAGGTACCTAACAAAGAAATGGCATGAATTTAATTACTCTCTATTTTGAGAGTATGACATAGTTTGTTCCCCTATCAATCAAGAAAGAAAATTAAGTAGAAAGTTAAGAATTCCCTGCAGAGAACACAGGATGCAGTTAAAAAATTTAAATAGGGATGGTAAGCCCCCTGCCCAGAGGGGCATCTGATCTTCATTGGTGGTATGACTCCCCACATCCGCACTCTCATCACAGTTACCACCTTGCCTGAACAAAGGACTCCAGCTCCAGGTCCTCCATCTCTAAAGTCAAAACAGACCTTCCCACTGGGTTATCCGGAGTGTACTATGGAGCAAAGAGTCAAATGCAGGAGAGGGGTAGGATGGGAGCCAAAGGGACTGGGGTGCCTCCTTACAGAATACTGTGTTAGATAGCTCCATATATCCACACACTATAAGAGACGTGCACACAACCCCACGGTGGAAGTGTCCAAGGGCTGAGAGAGAGCTAATTTACATTTCACCCAGGAAGCCCACTGGTCTCAGCAATCCATGAAATTCTACCTGAAACAATGACTGCATCTGTAAAATATCTTTGACATTTATAAGTCTTCAGGTAAAACCACCAAACTACTCCATAGCAGGGTTCTTGGTTGCGAAAGTACCTACACTCAAAATACGCTGACTATTTCAGTAATAGCTGGTTACCATGCCCACCTTGTCAAGTCACTCATTAGGGACTTGAGCTGGCATCAAACCTCTTGATACCAGCAGTTAACATTTTAAAAAACCCTAAAATGACCAAAATACTTCTTTAAAGTGAATCATACAAGAAGGCAGAAATTCTGGGCCTTTTGGAAGATGGTTGAAAAAAACTATGATTTGCAGTCACCCAATCAGTTTTCTTGAAACCCTTTTCAAAAGGGTAGCATTTCCTCTTAACTTTTGAAAATTGTCTCCACTCTAACTACAATAGCAGCCATGCAACACCTTCAAATAGCTTTTTTAAAACTTTAAAATTACTTAAAAGAAGAAGGCAGAATATAAAGAAATCAATATAGTTTTGTAAATTCAAAATAAGGCATTTTATTTCTCCAAGTGAATTGCTAAGGTTATAGGGGAAATTGCAGCTGAGATTAGAACTTTCAGCTCCTGACACTCCAGTGCCAGTGATCTGCTCAGAAGCCAATAAAATGTTCTTACTCTGCCTCAAAAGCAACAAGTTGTAATAAAAGGCACAAGAAACTCCCACAGACCCAGATGCCCAGGATAAGCCAGTGTGACCTGTGACTCAGACTTCCCTGATTCAACACACTTTGCGTGTGGCACTAACTTGACAATTCAGTTTTCCTCTTACTGACACCCTTGGGATCATTCTGATGCCCACCCCACATAACAATGGCAGGGACCTAAGCATCATTATGGTATGACATATTCTAACTTGTCTTCTTAGAGAGAAAGTAGGATTGCTCAAATGGAAAATTATTTGAGAATGTTCGCCCTTCAAAGTCAAAAGTTGTAACAAGAAGCAGCAGAAATCAATAAAGATTTTTAGTTGCAAAAATATAAGGCCATGGAAGAGAGAGGGTAGACCCCAAAAATGTGATCAAAGAGGCAGAGGGGAAGAAGATATTTCATGTGGAAGGCTGGACATGCAACTTTAGGGCTTTCATATTTTGTCTGTTATCTTGTCCTATGATCATGGAGATTGGACAAGTCAACATTTAAGATAAAAATGTGCTGTGCTATTGATTAAAAAAAAAAAAACAACTGCCATCCAAAGGCAATTATTTCTTTAAAAAAAGGGGGGGAGCTGCTGTGCTCAATCAATCAGTCGTGTCTGAGTCTTTGAGAACTCCATGGACTGCAGCTTTCCAGGTTCCTCTATCCGTGGAATTTTCCATGTATGAATACTGGAGCCGGTTGCCATTTCCTGCTCCAGGGGATCTTCCCTACCCAGGGATTGAACCCACATCTTTTGTATCTCCTGCACTGGCAGGCAGATTCTTTGCCACTGTGGCCTTCAAGGAATGTGGTAAAATGCCAATTTTATATACTATCAAAAATTTCTCAAGATTATATGTGGCATTAGAAACTTGCCACCACATCAAAGTTATAGGGCAGATTTCTAGAAATGAATTTGATTTTCAATGCTGCTATGCCCTACAATAAATCAACTTTAGAGAAATATCTACATGTAGGACAGAAAATTTCAAAATCTGCCTGAAATTTTCAGAATGGGGAAAACACCTCCAGCCCCAAGTCCTGAGCTGATGAAAGGTATCTAATACCATTAACACCTCTTGTAGACAGTGTGGTCAAGTAGAGTCTCTGGGTTTGGGGGTCAGAGAGAGGTAAGTTAGAATATAAGCCTGGTTCCAGATATTTAAGGAAAGGAGAGCTACTAAGCCTCTTTAATTCTCAGTTTTTTCAACTGAAAAACCTACACAAAGCTATGAAGATTAAATTATACTAAATATACATAGCACAACATCTGACATAAAGTTGTCAAATATTAGCTGTGATAAGGATGACAATTCTGCTATTGCTGCCAAGTTTGGGCATATATATATCATAAGTTCTTTTCCTTCGTCTAGCTCTTTTTGTCCCAAAATGGTAATAATTAAACAAAAGAACTGCATCTCAGGCTATGATAAAGATGTAATACTAAACAAAGCTGGCATCTAGAAAGATAATGATCAGATACTAGATAGTGCTCTTTAAAATTCTTAGACAAGAAATTAGCTCACATATCACATTAGTTTTTCTCCTCCTTATTAACATATAACACATTATAAGGAAGCCATGAAAAATGAACCACTATAAAGAGAAGACGGACTTTCCTGGTAGCTTAGTGGTAAAGAATCCCCCTGCAATGCAGGAAACCCGGGTTTGATTCCTGAGTCAGGAAGATCCCCTAGAGAAGGAAATGCCAATCCACTACCGCATCCTTGCCAGGGAAATCCCATGGACAGAAGAGTCTGGCAGGTTACAGTCCATGGGTGGCAAGAGACACGACTTAGTGACTAAGCAACAACAACAAAGAGAAGAAACGTCTTCGGTCAGTGGGTGTTGAACCGCAAGATCTGAATCAAAACTCTTGCTTGAGTCGAACAGTTCTTAGACTAGAAGGTAGGAAACTAGAAGGTAGGAAACAGAATAACCTGTTTAATGTCCAATATATGAAAAGCTTGATCAAAGGGACTTATGGCAAGTCAGGCAGTGATTTCCCAGAAGACTGTTTAATTTATAAAGGCAAAGAATAAGCAGACATTAAGGTCCAAGTGACTTGTTATGGTATCTCAACCAAAACAAAATATCACCTTTTCTAAACTCGAGAAATCAAAAGTGAAAAAACCTCATCTGTGTCTGCATGCAATATATCATCAAATAAATAGGAAACTAGGAAATTTAAGATGACTTTGAACACAGCCACTTATTCTCAGGGGTGAAAACAAACTGCCAATAGAGAGGGACTATATTTAGTGTATAAAGCTGATAAGGAATCTCTGTGTAATTATTTGAAAATATAACATAGAGTGTTAATACTGTAAATCTCCTCAGTTGTAAATAAACAAAACCTATTATTGTTTTCAAAAATTCAGAAGCAACATTATGAACATTTGAGGAATCCTTATACTAAATAACATAGTAAAACATATTTACACAGGCAAAGTGAATTGAGACATTTAAACAAATTTAGGTTAATTTCCTATTGATATGGCAAGTAAATATTAAATTTTATTTTCATTAGTCAAAATAATTGAATAATTAGTCAACTCTTAACTTAATTTTCACTCTGTAAACAGCATCGGCATTGTCCCAGCACTTGAGCAAAAGAGGGTATAGTTAATTACTTACGCATGGGAAATTTTTATTGGATTGGTGTATCAAAGGCCAGTGTCTTTGAGAAATCCTGAAACTCTATAGGTTTTAAGAAAGTCAGGATTAACTTTTCTTTAAACCACAAACCCAATCCAGTGAATAAAAATCAACAAACAAGCACAAATTTCTAAAGAGGGAATAAATTATCTATTGTCTGCTATCACTTCTTAGGCACCTAATTCCCAGAGAAATTTTGAACGCAAAGATAACTAGGTATCTACACAAATACTTTTCAGACTTTATAAAAGCATAAAAAATTATAAAGATAGGACACTACATGATTTTGAAATGATGCCTAAATATTCTCATTCCTAAAAATCACTCATGACCTAATACTGCCCAGCAGTTTTCAAGATTGGGCCAACTAGAGGGTAGAACTACTAGGGTATTCCCCAATTTAAAATACATTCTTTCAAAAAAACATATAATGTAAATTCTGGAAGCCCCCAGGTAGGCTGCAGCTTAAGCCCTTTATCGAGTACACTGTAAGCAATCAAACATGAGGTCACAGTACCTGGGCATGTGGCCTCATGCTCTTGGGCTGCTATAGACACTGAATTCATCTCTGGAGACTGGTCAGGAATAGCCTTTGAAGTCAAGAACTAAAGAAGAGTGTCAAGAAATCCTTTAGAGAAGAAATATTGCCAAAGAGAAGAGGAAGTCCGATTGATTCTTTTTTATTCTGTAGGGGGGTAGAAAATAACTTCCTCAGAATACTGTGAATATCTTTCAGTATTTCAGGAGCTCTAAAGAATGTGAGCAATATAGTGACTTGACATTATGGTTTGAATATTGCAGAAGTACCTTTCAATTAAAGAGTGTGATTTTATTTTATTGCTTCAATGTTTTCAAGCCAGATAAAAAATAAGATGCCAAATCCATTTATCGCTAAAAAGAACATATTCTGACTTAATTTTTTAAGCCCATCTAGTGAATGCTTCTACTAGGTTGCATAGGTAATTAAGTGGTCTTGGTGAGCAAGTTAAAAAGAAAATTGAAATGAGTTATTTTCAAGAAAGTCTTTTTTATGCACACAAAAGTATCTTTAAAAAACCCACAATGTGAAATATTCACTAACTTTCCAGGTTTTTTATCTCGTTCGCTATGTTACTAATGGAATTGGTAGATTTTCTTTGGGTGGCAGAATTCTTGTTATCTCAAAGCCAAGGGATGCTTAATGCAAAGAGCAAATAGTAAAATGCAAACAAGTATTTTCACTTATATAGGAAGTTGCTGATTATGAAATAAGAGTTCTGGCAGGTCCTAGAAGAAAAGTAGTCTCATTAGTTTATGGTTCAGCACCTCTTGTATTCTTTGCCATTTCTAAGTCCAAGGAGAAGAGAACTAAGCCTTTAGAATAGACCAATTCAATATCTGACCTCTCCTTTTCCTACTCCAAGATTGATCCTATAGATCTGACCAATATACATGGGAGGAAAAGAAGATGGAAAAGAAATTACTTTTTGATAGCATAAGTCACTGATTTAAAATCTTTAAGTGGCATACAAGTGCTCAAGTTCCATTTTATTTTTATTTATCTATTTGTTCATGCTGCATGGCTTGCAGGATCTTAGTTCCCCAACCAGGGATTGAACCCCGGCCTACAGCAGTGAAACCACCAAGCCCTAACCCACTGTATCAGCAGGGAATTTCCTCAGGCTCCAGTTTAAATTGATGAAATAAAAATAAAAGGTTGTAATAAAGAAATAATAGAAGGGTGGCAGCCTTTTGATTAGAACGATGACATGGGGGTTTTAATGACATTCTCAGGATAGTCAGTTGCCTTCATTAAATTTTACACCATTTGTGAACCTAGTGCCTTTTTATGCAAAGCTCACTTTGCAGGTAAAGAACAGGAAAAAAAAAAATTAAATGGCCTTGTTTTAATTCTTCTGCATCCTTTCTCTATGGTGATAGGCAAGTAATTGACACTCTTCAATTGACCCTCTGCCAAGCTGCCTTATCCGGAAAATGGGGATAAACCCAAGAGATACTAGGAAATATCAAATGAAAATTTACATAAAAATGTGTTAAGAAACAGAAATGTAAAACCAAATGTAAGGTATCACTTGGCAGATGTAATTTAGAGTTTGAATGATATTATTTAAAAACTGATAGATATAGCATGTTAGAGTTGGAAAAAAACCTGGAATCCCCTAATATCCATGCCTAACACACAGAGATGTAAGGCAAGTCCATGAAAGTTTAAAGGGATGATGATAATATTAGTAACAACTGTCATTTAATGGACGGTGAGTACATGCCAGGCATACATTATCACCTCACGCACTCCACCAAACTCCCTTACAGGATGTGAACCTAGATTACAGGTAGCCGAGATGGAGCCCTGCCCAGGTTCTCCTATTCTGAGTCTGAGCCATAATCTCGGGGCCTCCCAAACCCGCCCCATACTGTCCCGTCCATGGGTTAATTGAAAGATCCATATTCAGATTCTGGTGGGCGAGTTCACTCCATTCTAGCCTTCAGGTAGATAATAAACATTAAAAAGTACAAAAAAGAGAGAGAGTGGGACAGCATGGCATAGCACCGAAGCCTAGTACACAGAAACTGAGAATTCTGCTCACACACTTCTCCCAGATTTTTCCCCCTTTTCTGAGCCCCCAAACCCTGTCTTCTGTACATCTGCAAGGACAAGGACCAGGGGAAAATAGAGAAGCAATTATTCTCGACCTACTAGTCTCACATTTTTAGAAATCATACTATACCGTATCCTGAAATAAGAATCTCCAGAAAGTGTTAGGAGCTTTAAGCTCACGTTGTGAACTCAAAACTAATAAAGAGTCAGTAAGCATATGTATCTTATTATGGGAATGTTGTGTCACATATGCCTGGTCCACCATTTAGAGCCCCGCATACATTATCTAGTTTAATTCTCACAGCATTTCTATATAGCTGTGGTAACCTTCATTCTCTGTCTGAGGAAATTTAGACTTTAAAATGAGTCACCTAAGATCACACTTAGACTCACTCCATACTCTTAAGAACTACACACTTTCGAATTTCTCCATAGAGCATAGAAGCACTCCCCTTAAATTTGTAGGAGCTGGTGAAATCTCTAGCCATGATCTTGTCCTTGCTTTTATGTACCTCACACTACTCAATTCCACCTAATAACCCTATCACAGATTTGATGACTGACATTCTGAAAAACTCAACTTTAGGTGTCCTGACATTTCTGCGTGCTAAGTCGCTTCAGTCGTGTCTGACTCTGTGTGACCCCACGGACTGTAGCCCGCCAAACTCCTCTGTCCATGGGATACTCCAGGCAAGAAGACTGGGGTGGGTTGTAACGCCCTTCTCCAGAGGATCTTCCCAACCCAGGGATCAAACACGTACATCTCCTACATTGACAGCTGAGTTCTTGAAGAAGGAATTAATTCCTAAGTCAATGCTAACACCATCTACTAAGTTGCTACAGGCTATTAGCTATTAATCAACTATGAAGTTGAGACAACAATTTATTTGACCAGTATCTATTTATCACAAACTCTCTACAGAGCACTTTGCTAGGTATACAGAGGGCGACACAGAGATCTGGTCTATGGAGCAAGTGGTAGGTGAGGGAGCCTCTGTAATCAAGATTGATTTCTCAGCTTTGTTTTCCTTACCTCCTGCTGTCCAGGGTACCATAAAAACTCAGCAAATGTTATCAGATAGCATGCCTAAAAAGAGGCTAGCATGCTTCAGTAAGTTTGGAAAAAAAAAAAAAAAGGTACATCTGTGTAGATGAAAAAGTTAAAATGTCACAGCTTCAGAGATGACTATCTCTGGAGTGATGTTGTATGATACCAGAAGACATCCATGAACTCAGGGCTTTCTTTCACTCTCACAAAGCAGCCACATTTCAAGGTCCCTGACAACATTCATAGGGAAGCTTCCCTGATGTTTCTGCCTTAAATGCCCAACATGTGAAACAACACAGCAAAGTGTAAGAGCACCATTTTTTTCCTCTAATTTTTCAAAACTCTGACACATTACTTTTTGGTGTAATTTTATTTCAGCTAGGGTCTAATTTTTGTTTTCTTCTTTGCCAGTTGAAAGCAACTCATGCTTTCTACTGGCAGAAAATGAGCAACTAAGATTCCACTTAGAATAAGAAACATGGTGAAAAGTTTCATCCATTAAGTGACTGATAATGATGCTAAAATGTGTAGAAGCACCAAAATCTGGATGGATAAAGAACAGTAAACCCCATGTTTCTACTTTGGGGTTTAAAAGTTGATTAATGATATTAAAAACCAATGGCTCTCCAAATACAAGCATGTTCCTATTTACAAAATAAGGAAGACTTCCTTTAAAAATGTTGCAATTTTCTGAGCTAATTGTTATAAAGAATTCAAAAGCTTGCAGAAAAACTTTCTGACAAGACAAAATCAGGCTGTTTCTCAGCATACTGCAAAGACAGTCTAAGTTGTACCACTAACCTGTTCTTGCTCATTTCGAAGCTGGAGAGGTAAGTGTGCTCTGCCTAATTCTCCCTCCTGCAGATAAAAGGGGGTGACACACTTTTGTGGGTAATTCCACCATAATGCTCAGGAGTAGAGTGTATGAACAAAGAGGTCTTCCCCTCACTTAGTAACCAAGTGCTTAGTCACTCGGTCATGTTCAACTCTTTGCTGCCCCATGGACCGTAGCCTGCTAGGCTCCTCTGTACATGGGATTCTCCAGGCAAGAATACTGGAGTGGGTTGCCATTCCCTTCTCCAGGGGATCTTCCTGACCCAGGGATCAAACCCGGGCCTTCTGCATTGCAAGCCACCAGGGAAGCCTCTTCATGATTAAGAGGGGGATTGCAATTCTGGCCCTCCTGAATGCCCTGGAGCATGATGCCTGCCTCCTGGCATTCTCTAACAATAAGGGAATAAGGGAAAATTTTTTTGCCAATAGAGGCAACACTTGCCTGGTGCAACCAGTTCTAACATTCTACTAAACTAGAGATCCCAGAACAGCTAGACACATAGGCAGATTGGGGTTTTGCAGCTCTGTGTCCCAGAAAATTTCCACTGGGCAGATAGTATACCCAGTCCACCGCTCATTCCCGGGAGCAAACAGGGCCCATGCCATCTATTCCCAAATGAGGGAAGATGGTTTTCCCTCCTCCACCCTCGTTCCTGCCTCCATGGATTTACCATTTAGCTTCCAGCTCAGCAGCCACTTTAAGAAACGAAAAGGGTTTACTTTTGAGGAAGAAAAGTACCTAGTATGCAATGCATCAAACTAGGTGTTAATACGCTTCTCCTAGCAATATTCTGCTGGGATCCTCATTTATACATTTTTGAGGGTGTAACCAAATGTACTAGAATTAAATCAAACACTCAACGGATATATAGGAGACATTGTTTGATTAATACAATCGAGGGTAACTACAAGGATAGCTAAGTTAGCGGCACATTCTGTACAAGTACAGCTGAAGTCACAAGACTTCAGACCTTAGAGGAAATTGCTTTTTACACTAGTGAAAATTGATCCTGAGCCCATGCTGACCTACCTTTTAAATACAAGATGCAAGAAGACTCCCTAGGATATTAAACCCTATCTGAGAGTACTTCAATGAAAGAAGCAGTCGAGGATAGTGTTTTCCACAGTGTGTTCTGAGGAAGATTGTTCCCCAGAGATAATGCAAAAAAGGATTTCAATGGTTAAGTGAGTCTAAGGAGCCTCCTTACAGACTTAAAATGCACATTAGCAAATTAGAGGATCTGCACATTCCTATACTACAGGAAACCCTGCACTGCTCCAGCTTGCAATCTATTTAACCACAAAGTCCTTTTATTTTTTTTCTTAAGTGATGTCTATTTAAATATCTGTGGAATCATAGTTTTCCAAATACTGCAGAAGATATATTTACTCAGTCCTGTTGAGTCATATCTAGTTGTTAATAATTATAACACTATAAAATTTTACCAAAATGTGTCCTCATAAATGTTCCTAGAATGAAGTTACATACTTGGGACCTTTGTGAATCTCAATAATTTATGTGTTTAAATTACTTTAGAGAGAATGTCAAGCTTTATTTTTTTTTTTAAGTGATTTGAAATTTGCTTCTTCATTCAAAAGAATATCCATTCTTTCAAACAGACAGTATTTCAGGCAAGCGTATGGGTCTGCTATTTTGACCATGGAAGACACAGTGGAGAATTTGTCATTGACATTCAAAAGGAAGGCGATTATGTCACTACCCCCATTCAAAAATCTTCAATAGGTCCCCATTACCTACCAAATCAAGCACAAACTCCTCAGCTTGCTATTCAATGTCCTTCACAATATGGACCCAATCCTCTTTTTTAAAAAAATAATTACTATTATCGAAGGTCTTCTATGTTATCATAGCACAATGGGGGGCTGAGAAGGAAGATGCTGCAGACATGTAAAGTGTCCTCAAGAATCTTACAGTCAAATAGGATAATAAATAAGACATGTAACCAATTACTATAACACAGGAACAACCCAATTGTCAGAAGAGAGAATCAGAAAAATGTGCAATGGGACTTCAGAGGAGAGGAATCACTTTCCACTAGATGAGTCTGAGGCTAGTGGCATCTTGTATTTAAAACGTGGCAGGGCTCAGGGCTGGGCTCAAGCAGGTATCTCCAGCTATACAACCTATAACTCTGTTTTCCCAAGGATGAATGCAGGGTTGCATTTTTAGGTTCCTCATCCTGATAACAGCTGTACAGGGTCAGTTGTTAACTTTTTTTAAAGCAACATTTAAGCAAAAATATATACATATAATGTTTTGTTTACTATGAACCAAACATAAAATTACTGTCATTTTAGATAAATCACATCATTCTTCTTTTCCTAAATCTATTAAATTAGATATCTATTACGCCCATTTTACAAATATAAAGTGGAGGATTACCCATGACAAATGACAGATCTGAAAATATCAAGGCAAGCAGAAAAACGTCAAAGGCTACCCCCTCAACTGGGCTACCCTGCCCCTAAGTACCTTATGACCTGGAAAAAAAATCATTATCCATCCAACATGCATCATGCATTTCTACTTCAACAGCCTTGCATGTGTAAGCGTAATATTATTCCTCATCTTCTCCTCTGATGGATAGACATCCATACTTCAAAGCTCATGGCAGGAAAAAAGAAAACTATCTACACTATGGTACCTCCACCAAGAGAATGGCCTGCATGTGATACTGGACTCTGTCCTCTTCCCTTCTTCCTGCATGTAATCTATCAGTCCTCTCCCGCACACCTCCACTGCCACTGTCTTCATGTAGCCCTCACCAGTCCTTAGAAGTCCCCCACCTAGAAGCCTTCATGTTGCAAACTTTCACAGATGTGAACGTGCGTGCACATGTCCAATCACATAAGTGAGCTCACGCGTCTGATGTACACTGTCACGTGCCTGCATTCTCTACAAGCGGCTGTGCTTCCACGTGCTTTACAGTACTGCACAGAGTAGGGCTTCCAAGGTGGCACAGCGGTAAGGCATCTGCCTGCCAATGCAGGAGGTTCAACATCCGCGGGTCAGGAAGATCCCCTGGAGCAGGAAATGGCAATGCACTCCAGTATTCTTACCTGGCAAGTCCCATGGACAGACGAGCCTGGTGGGGTACAGTCCATGGGGTCATAAGAGTCAGATATAACTGAGCACCCCCCACACACACACTGTACAGAGCACAGTAGTACATTATCTTTATTTCAAGTTTTTTTTAATGTATTATTTGTATGAAAAGAACTATAAACCTATTACAGTATAGCACTATATAGTCGATTGTGTTAGTCGGGTACCTAGGCTAAGTTTGCTGGACTTACAAACACGCTCTTGGAACAGAACTCATTCACATGTAGAGTTCTTTTACTGTACTTACTCTTGCCTCCGTCAAATGTATTCTCTACAGTCTCAAAAGAGCTTTTTCCAAAATACAAAATCTCATCATAAACTCCTTTTGCTTAATTTTCTTTAATGGTCAGTCCACATCCCTGGGGCCTGGATTGAAAATTCAGAGGCCCGGGACCTCCCATGGAGATTCAGACTCTGTGTGGCTGTGGTCTGCCTGGGAATCTGTATGGACAAGCCCCTTAGGAGCTACTTATCTCCAGGAAAGTTTGGTAAACAGTGCTCTACAGGATTAAGTATAAGCTTCTTAGCCTGGTAAACAAGGATCTTCACAGACAGCCCCTACTTGCCTCACCAGCCACCCTCTTCCCAAGCAGCCTCTCTCACAAACGGCAGTTATCAACCTGGTTGTTGCCCTGAACATACCATGCTGTTTCACACTTCTGGGCCTCTGCACCAGCTCCTCCATCTGCTCCCCAAATATCCCCTACCTTGTTGACCTGTAAACACCCACTGAAGGCCATTAAAGCCTTTTAAAGCCTCCCCAATTTTGTGGTGCCTTCCACAGATATTTCAGATATTTCACTCCCTCATCTGCTCCCTCATCTGAAATACCTTACAACCTGAATGTTGCACGTGATATTAGAAGCATGTGCATTTATCTGTTTACATTTCTGAGTTACTTAAGAAACAGTATGAAGAGGAATGATATCACATCTTAGGAGTCATGTATCTCTAGCATCTAGGATAGTGATTCCCATCAATTACATGGTCAATAAATGTTGAATGAAGAGAATATTTGGGCAGTTGCACGTTAGCTACCAAGTGAGACTTAAAAAAAACAACTAAAGTTTATTTAATCCTAGCAATTACCCTATGAGATGGTTGTGCTGTGTTGTGCTGTACTTAGCCACTTAGTCATGTTCAACTCTTTGTAATCCCATGGACTGCATCCTGCCAGGCTCCTCTGTCCATGGGGATTCTCCAGGCAAGAATATTGGAGTGGGTTGCCATGCCCTCCTCCAGGGACTGTCCCAACCCAGGGATCAAACCCAAGGCCTCCTGCTTTGCTGGCAGGCCTCCTGCATTGCAGGTGGATTCTTTACCACTGGAGTTATTAGGGAAGCCCAATAGATGGTTATTGTTCCCATTTCACAGGTGAAGAAACTAACATTCAGAAAGATCATTGCTTAGAAGCAGCAGGGCAAGGATGAGTGTTCAGAGCCATCTGCTTCCAAAACTCCATCCTTTGTACACTCCACTCTCTCTGGGTCAACAAGCCTTCCTCCATACATTCCCTAGCACTGAATATCTGTCTCACATAAGAGTTACCAGCATACTCTCCATGGTGCCCTTACCTCACAAAAGATGGTAAGTTATTGAAGGCAGGGACCCTTGTAATTTTTATATTTTTATTTCCAGAGTGCCTTATTCAATGAATATCTGTGTGTACTGAATTTAAGCAACACAGACTCAGAAGAGGTCTTAAGAGATCGAGAGCTTCCTGCCTCCAGAAAAGTTTATGTACATATCAGCTCTGGTGTGTGTCACTGAAGGACACTCAAGAGATAGATTCCATAAGCTTTCAATAATCCATGAGTTATCAACTTTTCTCCATCATTCACATTTAGTACATGGAAATATTGGAGGTTTTATTTCAGCAGGTGGCATTTGTTACAAATGTTAGCTCAAAGAAGAATTATGAAATTTTACACTCCTAGTCTGCTTTTGTAAATCTCCAAATTAAAAAAAAATAATAATAATACTTAGTTTTGAGGCCGCAGTGACATCCCTAGCTGGCAGCAAGAGTTAGGGAATAAGCATTTTGATTAAGCACAAATTCTACTGACTAAAGGGTAACAGCTTCATCTGGTGTAAATTATGAGTCTAAAAATAATTAGATACAGTAAAATATTCTTAACTGTATAATTCTGAAAGTTCTTTGAAGTGAAGTGAAGTCACTCAGTCATGTCCGACTCTGTGCGACCCCATGGACAGTAGCCTACCAGGCTCCGCCGTCCATGGGATTTTCCAGGCAAGAATACTGGAGTGGGCTGCCATTTCCTTCTCCAGGGGATCTTCCCGACCCAGGGATCGAACCCGGGTCTCCTGCATTGCAGATAGATGCTTTACTGTCTGAGCCACCAGAGACTTCTATAATTCATCTCAGGAAAGGA
This sequence comes from Budorcas taxicolor, assembly GCF_023091745.1. Taxonomy (NCBI): domain Eukaryota; kingdom Metazoa; phylum Chordata; class Mammalia; order Artiodactyla; family Bovidae; genus Budorcas; species Budorcas taxicolor. The sequence continues at coordinate 31,259,541 of NC_068919.1, forward strand.
TAGGTCTCAGCCTCTGTAATGATTATCCTTTATTATTCTACTTGTGATGTACAGAACTTCCAACAGAGATTCTAATTGATTAGATAATGGATAATGAAAGTTACTCTGTATTTACAAAATATATCTCACACTTCTGATAGTCACAAACCACCTTCAGCATCCTATACCCAGACTGTGACAATCTGCCATCCTCAGAATACCAGCTCTAAGGCCTGGTTATTCTCTTGCCAAAGCAGGAAGGATAGTCTTACCTCGTAAGCAACAGCAAAGAACAAAAAACATGATCTCACTATATAATAATCCTGTAAAATGAAGGAAATAAAAATGTTTCTGTTACACCTCTGATTTAAAACAAAACAAAAAAAGCAAAAACTAAAAAACTTGCAGTCTTTCTCTATGTTAAAATCCACAAAATAAAAAAGAAGACTCATGAATGTAAACATTAGATTCCTGGCGCTTGAATGTAAAAGATCATCTAATTCTGTCCTATTTTATAGGTGAGCAAAAGTCTGAAGAGATTAATGGAGTCATCGAAGGCCACAGAGCTAATTAGAGTCAGTCAAGGACAGCAGAACAGGGGAATACAGGAACTAACAGTTCTGGTTCCAGGCAATACTATGTGTTTAACACACAGATCTCGCATGATACCATCTCCAGGACAACCCTGATGGCAAGCAGCTCCCCCCACTCTGCAGATGGAGAAACTGAATCTAGCAACATGGAGTAAAACTGGGATTTGAACCCATGTCTCTCTGCCTCCTGAGTCCGTGTCCTTTTCAGTGCAACCCTAACCCCAGAGCACAGGCATCTTGACTCACAGTCCAAGACTCTGGACAGAACCTCAAGCAGATGAAAACAAGGCTCAATACAGGGTGTGCTTACATTGCCTAAATTAAATTAAACCTGCTCAAAAGCAAACTACAAGAAAACTGGAATGAATATGTAGGAAATCAGCAGAAGCATGTACAGCCTAAAAATTCAAGAGTTACTTCCAGTTTCTTTACCTGTTTGTGAAGACCCCCAACTTCCCTCAAGGTCAACCTCATCCTAAACAAGAAGCACAAGCAAAATGGATCCTGAGTTCATCAGGGGAAACTATTTGCCACATTAAAGTTTCCCTTATTACATTACATTATAAGACTTATATCCACCCCCTTACTTTTGTATAGATAATATAGTGAAAAGAAATCCCATGTCCAAATTCTGACCATATGTATATAATTTAAGATATCATTAAATAACAAATAAGACAAATCCTATTTTAAGTATCATCTTAAAATACCATTTAAAATAAGAATCTAAAATTTAAGAAACTACCTATAATAGTCCATTGACTTATTTAAGATAGTGTTGCATACAATAAAATTTTAGTAGAATAAAATAGGTTTATTATCTTTTAAGGATATAAGATGATTTTTTCAAACGTATCAGTATGTTAAATATCCAGCTGATGAGTACAAAGTTTTGATTAAATTGTTTCTACCTTACAAAAACTGAAATCTGTGGATTTTGCTTATTGATTCAGAACAGAACATTCTATTGCTAGATAGCTGAATAAGTAATAATTTCTGCCTTGGAAAAGCAAGGTGACAGACCAGGAACCAAACAATTATAACACAAAATGTGAATGATGCTATAATAGTGGTAGAAGGTGCCACTGGGGTGCAGAGAAGAGAACACTGGCTTATGCCCCAGGCAAATCAGGAAGGCTTCCTGGAGGAGATGACATTAGAATCAGAATTCCCTAGACAGAAGAAAGAGGGACACACTTCCCTTAGGTCTCTCTCCAGTATTTCCCTTTTCAAGATCTGACTTCCTATCTGGCTAAGGGACCATACTGCTACAGTAGAAGGGACATTAACTTTCATTTTAATGAGGAATTAAATTTTAGTGAAATCCCGTAGTTGTTTACTTGCTGGTCATTAGAAAGGAGGTGAATAGCTCAAGACTACTAAGGGATAAAGTTGGTAGATAAAAATGGTTTATATTATTGTCTGCTGTGACATCAAAATATTTTCAAAGGCCAAATTAAAAACAAATGTCTACATAGGAAGATGAAAAAAAAAAAGCTATTCTCCTACTACCCTACCCCACCCCAGATTTAAAACAATAAGAATTTCAAGAACTTTCTGAGGGTAGAAATAAGAAGAACAGAGAAAGGAGAGAAAAATAACATGGCGTCGTTATAGCCTATTCTTCCGAAGTAAAGGCAAGACAATGAAGGGAAAAACAGAACACGTGTATTACAACATATAGCACCATAAGGCTGTGTCTGATGCTCTGGAGGGCTTCAACAAGTACTGTTCAGCCAAAAATCAATTGAAAAATCAGCATGATAACAGAGCATGAGTTGCCCTATAATAGCCTTAAGACCCCCAAGGCTATGCAAGTCCCTTTCATCTGCCACACTGCACTGACTCCAGGGGACCCTCACTTCCCCTCCCTGAGTACTGTGCCTGGCTGTATTTCTAACCTACTGTCTTACCCTCCCTTAGAAATGGGAGCTGACAGGACTGAGGATGTTTTAAAGTGGTTGTGAAGAATTTTTTTTTTTCTGATTTATTCTTTATGTTTTCTGGACATTTGCACTCAAATTCATCCTAGAATATCCTCTATTTCCACAATATTAAGTGGTCAGGCATAATCTCTTAAATAATCTAATAACAGACATAATAATGGTCTTGTGTTTTGAATGCCTTAACTAACCTACATGAAACTGCCCCTTAATAAAAATCAGAGTTCAGGCTTATGCAAATGTGGCATGTAAGCAATTCACAGCATTGTTATAAATATACATATATAGTTCATTCCAAGATTTCATCTCAATATTTCTTCAATCACTTCCTCACAATGTCTGGTTTGTTCAATTTATATTTCTACTTGGCATTTGGTGCAAACCCCCAAAGATAAGATACATCTGTCCCTTACTCACAAATCTTGGCATTTTTACCTTAACTCAATTGTGAAATGATTGGTTGAAAAATTACCTTGCAGGATTTCCTCATAATAAAGCATTTTATTTCCAAACTTTTGAATGTGACATGAGATGGACCAACTCAGGAGTGACATATTAAAGCTTAAGGAGGACATATAAATACCCTGATCCCTGTGAGGGAAGGAAAAGCTAATTGGAAGTCAGCTTCCCTGTGATTATCAGCTTGTTTATGGGGAGGAGGACGCCTCTGAATGGCACTGTAAATTCATCCCTGATTATGGCGTTAAAACCAGAGCTCATTTCCACAAGCTCCCCCAAAGCCCCCACCCAATGCATTTTGTTTACTTACAAAGCGTTGTGCACTGTTTTCAGAGAATGACAGTTTCCCCTGCTTTGATTTTTCTCCATTTTCGAGAAAAATTAATCAGTTGCACAAGCCAGTTGTCAGATTTCACTTCCCTCATGGCAGAAAGCACACATATTCATTGTCTGCTATAAGAATAAATTTTAGTAATTTTTCCCCATGTCAATATGAGTATTAGACTGACCCAATTAATATGAAACGCTTCTATGCTGCTGGAACAGACAGTGCTCCAGAAAGAGCCATTTGCACAACCTGTTCATGATTATGGGCCATAAGGACACAAAGATGGCACACACATTTGTGGACCATCTGAATTCTTATACGGGAAGGGGAGGGGGAGAGGGAGCGGCATGACGTGAGCTTGACTGTCGTGGGTCATGTTTTTTAATCCGGAGTATTGGACATGTAACACAGCAACAAGAGCTGATCATTTTGTTTAATCACCTTTTGGATCTTTGCCAGATGGTCTCTATTGAGAGCGCTGCAAACAGAGAGAGATGAACTGCATCTAACACGCCACCAGAGCTTTCCCGTAAATGTCTGAGAACTGATTCCAACAAGAATTTAGTCTCAGAGCAGAAAGGGATACATTTAAAAACTATGTGCATTAACTATACTTTTCCCCATAGAATCCTCACTTGGCATGAATAATTTACCCACTCTTATGCTAATGGGATCATGAAAGTATCCCTCGTCTTTAGTGCAGCTATTCTCAGCTTTCAGTAATTACCCCACCCAGTGAAAATAACATGGCTTCTGCATTGAATGGCCGACTAGTACCTGACAATTAGAAAGATCATGGCTGACAATGGACTGGTCCAGAACCCAGACAGAGAACGCTTGTAGGCCAAAGAAAAGTACAAGCGCAAAGTAACGTTGGTCATGGGCGGGAAGGGGGAGGAGGGGGGCGGATGCATGGGCTGGAAAGTAGAAGAAAAGAGGAAAAGAAACATTTTCTATTGTCAAGCTTTTCTTTCTCTGACTTACTATCAAGATTTTACTTAAGCAAAAACCTGTTCTTTACGTTATTAAGTGTAAAGGCATTCACAACAAGATTCATTTTAAAGGAAAAAAAGAGACCATATCTAAGGAAAAGAACTAGAGTTATCTTTAAAGCACGTCTGCATTAAGAATTTACTTAATCAGAATTTTTAAAAATCTAAGTAGTGGAAAAGCCCCTACATTTTGATTTTTGAACTGAAAAAAGATTACCAAACCAAAAAAAAAAAAAAGAAGAAGAAAAGAAAAGCTAAAAAGAAAACTCTCTTTCGACCTCTGTCCACAAAACTCCATGTTAGGTAGTTCACTGTGTAAAAATTATCAGGCTAAAACATCTGGGAAAGAAAGCTATGAAACAGCAGGGAACGTGGCTGGTTTATTGTTTATCTTTTGTTTATGAGGCAGTATTCAAGTTTAATTACTACTCTAAATTAAACTCTAACTGGCATCAGGAGACATCCCTTTACATGACTAAGTTAAAAAAAAAAATCTAGAAATTTCAACTCCGGGCTTTTCAAGTAAGTTGATACATATAGGAAGAAATTACTCAAAATTAACAGCAATTATAGAAAGCTTTTAAGCATTTATGGGCACCATTACATGCTCCTAGAGCATTTATTTATTAGAAGAGTTTAATTTTATTTCTAGCGGTTGCTATTCTAAAACATCTTAAGAAAATCAACAGAAATTATTTGGATGTTTGCTGATGATTAAGGACAGTATTCCTTTTGATTTTATTTGGGGAGCCAAAAAAGTATGAAAATGTAACATAAATATTCTATAATACAACAGCTTCTTCTGTGCCAATGTTCAATTCTCAATTACATTCTCAGTGAATTTTCTGATACAATTAGGAGGACAGGAAGGAAAAGAAATGTCACCATATTTATCATAACAGTAAGTGACCAGTTTTGGATGAACTTAGCTCTAGGAAAAATAAAAGTTAAAAGCAACTAGCAAAAGATTATGCCAGATGGCATCTGTCATATTGTATTTAGGGTTATTTTAAAGAGATTGCCGCCACTATGAAAACATTCCATTGACAGAGTTTTCCTAGACTGAATAAGAAATCCCAGTAGAACATATTCAGGACCCACTATAAGTGGGTTTGAGGGTTCCCCCCATCTTTTAACTATGTAACTGGAATACTTGGTGGGGAAGAATACTATTTCATGCATTATATAATAATTCAACAGTGTAAGCCTGTGTTAGACTTTTGCTTACCTATAATCATTTATGTTAAATCTACAGTGGGTATTTTTAGATTTCAAAACCATGATTGCTAAAGAATTGCATAATATCTAGTTATGGAATTTTAGTCTCATTGCCTGGATGATAGAGACATCAAAAGAGAGGTTTTATAGGTGGCAGAGTTGAGGGGAACTATGCTGGTTTGTACAGCCCTGTGTCTTCAAAGATGAGAGGCGCATAGATGCTTAAATACTAATGGATTTAGGTTAAACTGGGTCTGGCAACAGTATGGTTAACGTGCGTGTGGTGTGCAGTGTGAGCTCAGCAGTTACTGGGCCAACTGTCTCGGTATTTCTGGGAATCCTGCCTATTCACAGTGCAGGGATTGTTCAATTGCTGCAAAATGTACAAAATGAATTTTACAAAAATGAATTGTAAGGAAGGCCCCATTACAACGATTTTACAGCAAAGATGTCAACATCAATTTTTCTTTCATGCCTAGCTAATGATTAAAACAGCATATTCCATTTGCCTAAGACAATTTATTTCATATTGGCACATCAAAATATTGAAATACAAAGTTATCTTTACTCTGCCCTTTTTATTCACTGCTGCTGAACCCATACCATTGTTCAAATCCGGAAAAAATAAAACAAACTTGGCACGAAATACTTAAAACAAAGGCTCATCAATATTCTCCAATTTGTCAACATCTCAATTACAGCACTGGAAAAAATGTAAATTTCATGTGCTCTAAACACTGAGGGGTCTATTCTCCTGCCAATTCACATGCGTAACTCCCATCAGCGTTAATGGGAGTTACACAAACCCATCAATAATAATAATACTTTGTACATATATTGTGCCTTTCATCTAAGGCTCTCAAAGTGCTCCAGGAACAAGGGGGCTGCTTCCTAGTCTTTACTCTGGGCAAAACCCACAATGAAATACAAAGCAGCTTTTGACTCAGCAGGTACAGAATTAGGGACCCCACGCCTTATTATCAAGCCCCATTTTATTACTGATGGGAAGCCAGACACAAAGAGGGCCAGTTACTTCCCCAGAGACCCAGTGTGCACCCTAATTCTATCCCTGAAAAATAAAACAGACTTTTTTCTTCATTCTCATGTGACTAACAAGATAAACTCCATTTGGCTGCTTTTAGCCAAAGAAATCACAGTGAATGAAAGTCTGGTTCATATTTATGTAGTTTACTGCTAGGCATGTGCTATGTGAAAGAGACAGTAAAGTCAGGTTTCACATTTTATCAAGTTTGTTTCTTACAATATTTTAAAAATTTGATTCCCCCCCCCCCCGCTTTGGTTTGCTGTACAAACACGGAGGAGGAAAAGATGACCTTTCACCTGTGTAACTGTAGCTCTTTCCCTATCAAGTCATAAAATAATGAGATATTTTTAGGTTCCAAAGAAAAGGTTCATATGAATCATTTTAGTAGAAATATTCCCCAAATCATAAAGCAACATAAATGCATGTATTGTTTTATAGCATATGGCTATTAAAGTTTAATTTAAAATGTGTATGAAAACATTGTCTTTAGTACAATTCATCCCTATTTTTTTCTGTTTATCATAATTTGTTTTGAAACTGAATCGTTTTACAGTTTTCCATATGCCTGTTGTGCTAATAAATTCTGAATAAGCAAGAAAACTTTTTTCTAAACTAAAAATCTTGGTTCCCAATGAAACATTTTAATACATTTAATATGAAGAACATAAATTTCCTTCTTAGGCTTTCCATTAAACGTCAACCCTAAGATTTAACCTGGGATAAGCATATGTGATTTCAGTCAATATCTCTGTTGACTTTGCCCTGAAGCAGATAATTAATCTTTCCCATAGAAAGCTACTCTGGACAATTTGGTGGGACAAAATATCTTGAAAACATATTTAAAAGACTAATATGGGCACGAGTATGACAAAATACACTCAAGTCTGACCTTTGAAATTTAGAATCTTTGGTAAAATACAGAATATCTTTCAACCTGTGTTTGGGAGCCACTGGTGTAGTCAGCCAGGTAGCAAATTCTCCATGCCCAGAGAGTCTCCATTTTCCAGGAATCAAAACGTTTTTTTGTCCCTCACACTTTAATACAGTAAAATGACTGACTTCCTAGTACTCAAACACATAAGCTACCATGTCCATTCTTTAATCCCATGGAGATATGATTAAAGGAACAAAATCCTATGGGGATCAAATCCTTCAACATGGCATCAGTGGGTGTGGCTAACCACAACATAGAGGTTTGCGTGTATGGTTTTTAGCCAACTATATCGGTCTCAGTGCTTTTCTCTTCCCTAACAAAAACAAAAGCAAAAACAACAAGCCAGCAAAATTAACCAAAATGATAAAACTCTATGCCTTGGCCGTGGCCGCAACTGTTCAGCGTTCCAAACCCCAGGGTCGTCCTTCCCTGCCTCCCCTTCTCCCTGGCCCTCTCCTGCCATCTCGCTGGCCATAACTCAACCAACCCAACTGAACCAGTCAGTTTTAAATTTCAGTTGGGACCTTGGTGACCTGTTAATGAATCTACAGAGAGGAGAAAAACTCACAGTGTTGAGTTATGCCTGGTGTTGCTAGCTGACTTGGAGTCAGAAATGCTTGAAGCGTTAACGTAATTGCAAGAATGTGAAAAATGAAGCGCTGGGCTCCTGAGCAAAGTGAAAGGTCAAAGCGAGCCTCACACACAACAAGTCTTTGGAAGATAGCCTCATTAGACCATTAAGTCTGCTTCTCCTCTCCCCTTCTCTTGTACCATGTTTAAGGTGTTTTGTTTTTATTAATAGATACATTTCCCCCTTTGTGGCACCATGATTTGGGGTGGTGGGAGGAGAGGAGACTTAGAAAGCTTTTCAGATTTAACCACACTGAGAAGTCTTTTTCCAAGACATAGAAACACAATTAAAGCCACTGCATTACAGATTCACTGAATTTATATACATTTCATCTTCAAAATTCTTTATAGTTTAGTTCTCTTACATACAACCAAAGTGATCTAATAAAAAACAGCACAGAAAGCTTAAATAGATACAGTTCACCAGTTCTTCCACAATTTACCATCTGACAGTGTTCATTTCTGTGTTAGTTGCAGCTTGCTTAAATCTAGATCCTAAGTTGGACCTATTCACAACTTAACAACATCCTAGAAGGGACACTTCTCTAAACTCTTCCAGAATACTAGGAATCCAAAATCTATGACCAGGAACTTGGAAATATAAAGGCACTCACCCTACATCAACCATCGTTTTTTAAATGGCATATATGACTACAGTTCAAGCTGTTAAACTGTCCTCCACTTGGAAGACTGTCTAATGCTTAAATATTGTGGCCATAAACACAGTCATAATAGAGATGAAATAGACCTAGGAGATCAGACACCATCTAATGTAAAATATTAAAAAGTAAAATCTATATACTTTCCTGGCCCACGTTCAATAATGCATCTTCTTTTAAATAATAATTTTAGCCATAGAAGAGTCAACCCTACCAATATATAATTGCTCTGTGTGCAATAGGTGAGCCTTAAATGGTAAAATTTATTCTAAATGACTCTAGGCTTTCTTGTCATCTGTAGTTGACGTCCCCCTTGCCTTCTGATTATTTGAATTTTTACAATTTGGGACAAAAGTCTCACCATGGCAGCTGAATAGAAATGGGGACAAATCTAAGAATTTCAAAATCCATCTTCCCAATACAATTCCATATAAAATTTGCATGGCACTTTGGAACTAATAAGAACAGATTTTTGCATCATGTGTGCTTTACAGGCATCATTGCTTGATTATAGAAAACCCTTATAGTTGATTTACAAATAAAATATCCCATTTATAGTATAACTCAACCTACTGTATCACAGAAGCAAAGATCTGTCATTCTATTTGCTTACACCCAGGAGTAAAGAGTAGATAACCAAATTTGTCAAAGAATTGGCAGAACTAATCAATTGTTATTGTAATGCTTGCTTAAAGATTAGACGACTCTTTTTTGTTTTGTTTTGTTTTTGGTGAGGAATATAAGTTAAGGGAAGGAAATACTGTCTCCCTAAATAGCAGCCATTTATACTCCCTAACCTGCCATGCTCCTGTTTATAGTGAGGCTGATGTACCAATATAAAATACTGATGTTATTTCAGTCATGCCCACTTTGCACAAGGAAAATCCTTGACTTTTTACCTTGCTCACTGCTGTTGTCTCCACTCTGGGACGCATGGCCCCCACTGGAGGGCCCCGGGGTGCCTGCTGAATGGGTGGAAGTTGCATCGTCGTGGTCTCGCCAAGATGCAGGATTCTGATGTCAGGAGGCCAAGGAATTTTTCCACAGTGACCATTTCAGCCATAAATGACGAACCAAGGGGAAAGGTGCAGAGAGAGGCAAAAAACATGTACATATTAGTATTTGTAGAACTAGGCATGTACAGATGCCATGTTACAGTACGTTGTCTTTTCAGCAATAGGTACCAAAAGGAAAAAAGATGCACTAGAATCATGATGAAGTGATAGTCATGTCAGTGTACATATTTGTTAAAACCAATTGAAACAGATGCCTTACAATGGATGCATTTTATTATACACAAATTATACTTCAATAAAGTGAATTTTTAAAGTTAGGGGAAAAAAAGCCTCCTTAAAAATCTAAAAGTTTGCTCTTTAATTAATTATGGCACGCTCTTCCAAGAAATAGGTCCCAATGCTCTTGGATACCAAACACTTCAGACTATTAACACATCTACAAAACTCAACAACTCCCTTAAAAATTCAGATTGGAGAATGTATGGGACAGCCCTTCACATCAAATGCATTGCCCTAAAAAGGCCTGAATTAACTCTCAAAATTACTGTCAACTGATTATATCATTAACAAAGACAATAATATTAATCAATGCATCAATACCTTCCTTGCTGTTTAATGTGCACAAACGACAATCAGAAAATGAAACAGCTATGAACTGTGATCCACCTAATAAATTGGAGAGGACTTCCTTTAGAGCTGCATGGAAGGTTTAAAGTCACAGAGCAGTGCTTTTTCCTGAAAGAACTGCTCATTTTAAAGGACGTGTAAGGTAAGCCGAGAGTTATAGTTCATGCTACTTTGCTGAGTGTATTCTTCTCCTGTTCCTCCTCCCCTTTCCTGATCAGTCCCAATACCCTGCTGTCGCTTAAAGGAAAACAGGAATTCTAATGTACAGGAAGGACTTTATCAGCACCACATGAAGGCAGGCAAGAGATGGAATTTCCTCTGGCAGAAACAGAGAGTAGGAACAGCATGTGAAACAGACCAGCCTTAAGGTCAGAGTTGTACACTTGTCACCTGTATGCGATAACTTCGACTAAGCCCACAGATCTACTGGCAAGCAAATCTGTTGGGGGTGGGGGTAGGGGTGGGGGTGCAGTACTTTGAGAGCAAAATAAAAAGCCTCGTCAGTCCCTCAAAGTACACTATTTCTTACAAGAATTGGTTATTAAGGACTCAGACAGACTGACATGTCTTTAGGCAACATGCTAACATCTCGACCACTTGAAGACAATCTTGCCATGTTGTCATTATACATATTTTATCCAGAAAAAAAGGTCAGTCTATCATTTTCTCAACCTCAACCCTATGATGTAGAAATAGAACATAAAACTTCACCAAAATAAAGTCAAGAAACCAAAGAGAGAAAAAATAAGGAACTATTATCATTTGGAGCAGCAACAACAACAAAAATCTGTTTGCCTCTATAGATCTGTCTCAAACCACTGTAAGTTAACATTTAGCATTTTTGATAGATGGTGAAATGTCCCAAAGTTCTAGAGATTAATAACATCTCTATCAAATAATGCTGTTGGTACCGCTGTCAGGCAAGCCACAGATTCAAAGGCAAAACCTTAAGCAGAAACTTTGTGACTGTAAGTACTGCACATGTATATATCTCTCTAAAGTAAAGATACATTTTTGAAAGTATTGATAGATTTGGGAACAAAGTTGAACAGAATAAAACGAAAACCAAGGTTCTGCTGCCTGCATGAAGACAAAGTCATGCCTGTGATTTTCTTATCTAAGTTCGAAACTCTTCCAATAGTTTCTAGCTAAAAGCAAGCAGAATGCAGGGGCTCTTCAAGCTTTGCAGACTCTTCGAGTCAGCTGTTTGCCAGATGGTAATCAGATAAAGAGCTAGAAGAATTACAAGAAAAAAGAAAGAAAGAAAAAAACAATAGCATGGCATGAGGTTAGTCTTGCAACAACACTGGCTAGAGCCTTCTTTTAGAAACTGCAATAATAGTCACCTAAGCTAAACTTTTCAGTTAAACTTTGCATCACTAAAACAGCAAGTGATGTGAATTTTATGCACTGCATGCTTTTTATTAAGCTAGTAGCTATAAAAGCTCCTTACCCCTCAAGAAAATTACAATAATTAACTACTAACACCTCAACTATGTTTTAAGGCAAATGTCATCTAACAGCTATTTTATAATCATTCAAATGAAGCTCCAGCGAGTCTTTCTGTTTGGACATGAGAGTGATTTCAAGGGATCACTCAGAAGGACTTCTTGCAATGGAAAGCACTGTCTTGTCCTCATTAGTCAAACCTGTACTGAGTTTTAAAGTCAGTCCTCACAAGTTTACAACTCAGTTGATTTCCTTCGCTGGTTTTTTGGAGGAGGCGGTCTCTAAATTAAAGGGGTGAGAGATGAGCCACATAAGCAAGTAATACTTTTAGGGCAGCTAGTTCCTCCAAATCAGCTGGGTCTTGGATTTTCAGCTCAGTCCTGAAGTTTGCTCAAGTTCACTTGCACTGTCTAACCCACCATGCCCCTATTTGTTCCCCCTTACCTTCCTCACATCCTCAAAGAGGCTGTCCTACAAATGTCACAAGGTGTTTATCTCTATAGTATGTTTCAAGTATTATGATCTACTTTGCAAGACTGACACAAACTAGTACCAGGATGTTCATCTAACTTGGAGGTAGGAAAAACAGCTGAATCCCTCTGGGGTTTGAAAGTTGAAGAGTTACCCCCAAGCTGTCTGTATTCAGCTACACCACAGTGATGTGATCAAATACACATATAAATATTGATAATCTGGTCAATAAAAAGTGCTACCTCCTTGATCACAAAACACTGGGAGCAACATGGATAGCTACAATATAGTCCTTTACACATAAGATTGGTTTGTTCTTAGACTGAAGTATTTGTTTGTATCACAACTCCTTTCTTCTTCTTTCCCCTCCCTAGATAGTTTCCAAGTTTACATCCTTCAAGAATAACTGCTTGGCTTTCTGCCAAATTATATGCAGAAGTTTAGTGAATCTTGAAACCAAAGTGGCATATGAAAGCATGTAAAACACATGACGTACTTAGAAAAATAAAGAGAAATGCTCTCTGTGTGTATGTGTGTGGGTGAGGAGTCAGGTAGGTGCATTCCACAATATATATCCTGCTCTTCAGCCCCAGGTATCATGAAGACATTCGAGGGCAAGGAAAAGACATGTTTCTATTCTCAGGGGCTTTCATAATTAGGAGTCAAATACAGTACTCTTCTTGCTCTTACGTAATTGCATTAAAGAGCAGTGTTAGCAGGAGAAAAGCAGTGAATACTGAGTGGAGCACAATGGAAGGAGATGGAAAATAGATACAAGAAGCTAGGTCTCCAGGGGCAGTATTTTCTATTTGCTGGGCTACAGACTCACAGCTGATAATGCAAGTTGTAATTAATATAAAAGCAGGAGACAAGATGGGGAGAGCTTGTAGTAGCGGGGCCACAAGAGATCACTCAGCAGCTCTCCTCTGTTTCTCATTTACACACAGCTCTCCCTAGAAAACACAATTCTGCCAGTGTTTCCTCCCTTGAAAGTTAAAAAAAAAAAATTGATTTAGCACCATCATTGAATTTTGCTAAATCTAGGAAAGAGCATAGAGCGGACAGGCATCTCTGGGCAGAAAAAGCAAATCCTCCATGCACCTCTTTTGTTGAGGCTGTAGAGATGGTGGCCATTATAATGTTTTACACCAATGTGGCACTTCTGGGGGAGACCTGCCGATAGGATACTATTTAATAATTCCCAGCGAACTGGTGGTATTTCCCGTTGAAATGATTCCACCCAGCTCATGGTTCTTCCGTTGAAAAAGACAATGAAGTAAAATGTGTAAGTGTTTCTGAATAAATACAAAACTGAATGGGGAAGTAAAAAGTATTAGGTTTCCAGGAGTTAAAAAAAGAAGCCACACCACACACAAGTTCGACCTCAGATCATCTGAAACTCATCTGAGACTCCAGACGAAGAGGTGATGCAATGGATGTGGTGTAGGAGAAAGAATCCTAGATTGGAATTAAGACTCGAGGGTGCCACCTCCAGCTGTCACATGACCTCAGGTAATGCACTTAATTTCCCTGGAACATGTTTCCTTTCTCTCTTTAAAATTAAGAAGTCAGACAAAATAATTCCTAAGGTCACTGCCACTTCTTATTTCTATTATTAAAAAAATACTTTAAGCATTTGATTTTCTAGAACCCACAAAACTAAAACACAATATAGAACACCAAGCCCAAAGTAATACAAGAACTTGGAAAATACTGTAAAGTAATTCAGAATATGTGTTTGTAGGTAGAAAGTAAGAATAAACATCTATAAAGATATTTAATCAGCACATGGAGCATGCAAAACTAATTTGTCTAGAGATGTTCAAATGACAAAGTCAAGATATGCTCGCATCAGTACACATAATTAATGTAACTTACAGATTTCCTATGACTTTAAGATGTTTTCACATCTTAACAGTTAACATTGTGCGAAAATCATTTTTAAAAATAAGAGGAAGACTCCTATCATGAGGTAGTCAAACCTACAAAAGTTCAAGACGTTAATTGTGCAATTTGAAAAAAATGTTGGAATTTCAATTCCGTTATTCCAAAGTTGACATAAGAACTCAGGAGAACTGTGTGTGCTTTCAGAAGGTGGACTCACTCTTTAAAAATGTAAATAGAACCGGGGTCTTTCCCTCATCTCCCTGCTTCCCCCCTCTATTAAGCTTTGAGAATTAATACGTGAGCAACTCTCATGGAAATGGCAAACCCTCTTTGCAAATGATTCCTCCTCTGGTGGAGCAACTTTTAGAGAAGATAGAAATTTCTTATACTATTAGTGTACTATCATGTTATAAAATATCTCCTGTAATTTTGAAATGGAATATTGCATAGAATGTTAAGCCTGAAAAAAAAGCGAGAAAATGAATTTTTAAAATATCAAACTTTTCATCTGATTGTGGATATCTGTTGTTGTCAAGTGCACTTTTGTTTAATTTTATCTCATTGCAGTTACTCTGAAAGCATACTCCAACCGCACAACCTACATGATTTCACTAACATAATTAGTCTTGATGGGAAATTAACAGAAAAGCCATCAACCAGCAGAAACTACACAACAACACAAAACTCATGCCCCTGGCCCCTGGCCAGGTCTCCTTGAGTTGGTGGACACGGCTCAGAGGTGCGACCTTCCTGAAACAGGTCCCCCAAGAACTTGGATAACATACCGTGAGGTCTAATCTTACACCAGAACATAAGAAATTATCTGATAAAATAAATCATTCATATTATTAATGTTATTTTCACATCCCAATGTCTCCTCTTTTATATTCTATAGACCAATCACTTAGACTGCTCTCTCTCCTCACTGCCCATTCCCTGCTGATTTTTCAGACACTTGCCTGAATTCTGTCAGGAACAAGGTTCTGGGGATTCTCCCCTTTGACTTGACTCAATTTTTAAAAACTGTGTAGACATAAATAAATTTGACGTATTCAGAGATATGAAAGAAAACAACAGCTTATCTTCTCTTAAATTACAGCCTTCAAAATAAAAATTTAAATAATTTTTCTTTTATTGCTCAGCTTATCAGAGCCAGTCAATTTTTAGGCAACTGCCATTAATTTTTAGTAGATACAATTTTATTTTCTTCCCTATATTTAATTCATCCAAAAAACAAATACAATGCAATTTCTTAAGCACATTATAGAAATAACTATATAACTACGTACCTTCAGGCCAATAGAGCTTAGGTCAGAGGATGTATTTCAAAAACAAATATAATTCATTTATCTAAACTTGATCTAAAGATTCGTAGTATCTTTATATGTAAATAGAAAGATATATTTCATTTGTCTGCACTTGATCTAGACTTGATGTAAAATTATGTAAAGTAGATAATGTGTACATCACCTATTATTCAGAAACAATCCAGACTAGGAAAAGCATGATCATGCCATAACAGTTTACAAGTTGAAACTTTTTTTTTCAAGAATTGGTTTCTTGACAAGTTTATTTTAAAAAATAAATAAATTTGAATGTCTAGGAAACTTAACAAGAACTGCAGATGGAAAATGGAGTTCTATTTCTTTTCACCATTATATTTTTCTCCCCAATATTCCAAAGAATACTATGACCGTTACAGGTAGCTGTTTCCTACCTATAACAATTACTCTTATATGATAATAAAAGTATAAGATGAAATCTTTATAATATTAAAAATATTAGCAAGCATTCACTATGAATCTCCTAAACATGATAAAATTGTAGCCCATGTTGCAACTTTTATTTTCTATTCAATTCCAAACTTTTTTGTATTAGTATGCCCATCATGTAAGTGTCAACGGGAAACGAACAAATGAATTTAATGTATGGAAGGTAAGACATTATGGCTGTCTCCCATTCATGCATCTATGTTACATCAAATTATTTATAGAATATTATAGAATGTGAAATCAACATGACAACAACCTTGTTCACTAGGCAAGAGTATGTAAAACTCATTTTTAAAAGTTGGCCTCAAATACTTGCTTTTGAGATATTTATATCAATTAATTTTATATATTTCTATTTTTTTAAATTTTAATAAGAAAAATCAAAAGCTATTTTGGTGCCTAATACTTTGCTCCTGACGCTTCTGTCTTTGCTTCCTACTACTCAGAATCACACACTTACTCTTTCTTTTCTCTTTCATTCTCTCTCTCCCTGCTTGCTCCTTCCTTAAACACACACACACACACCCCCTCACACAAAGTAGCTTGATACCACTTAATAAGAATAGAGGTGTATGTGTTTTGGGGGTGTCAAACAGCTGTCACAAACTGTCACCTCCAGAAGAGAAACCTTGGCACACAACAAATTAAACTACACTTCTTTTTTAGCTGTCATTATTCATAGCCAATAAGTTGAAATGTTCTCAGCATTTCATGTGCAAATAAAACCACGAGGAAGCCAGTAGATCAGAATAGTGGGCCAGCAGATAAAAAAGAGAAAACAACACGCTGTCTCGGTCCTTCTGAAGTGGCTCATCATCACCCCTGCACCAGCATGCACCAAATGAGATCCAGCCTGGGGCAATGTATTAAATATGCATATCAAAGCAAATGAAAAAGTAAACCTGGAGATTTAAATTGGATACATTTACATGCTGAAAATGTCCCACTCATACCACTTTTCAGGTAGTGGGTCTGAGGAGGTATGTTCACTTTTTTGTGGCTGGGGGGAGTTGAGGGAGGAGGAATAGCCTGCAGAAGAGGCTGAACATAAGAGGATCACTCTGTAGGGGAAGACTTGGGAAAGAATACATTTCGTACACTTAAGGTGTCAAAGTACCAAAAAGGGTAAAAAAAAAAAAAAAAAAACTCTCCAAGGTTTTCTCTCATCTCCTACATAAAATTCAAATCTGTGGCAAACTTCACCATTTCCCACTCGGATTGCTGGTGGAACAAATTATTGCTTCCATTGCAAACAAATAGCAGGGGGGCTAAAGTAAAAATGTTATAGTTCAGACTCTAGGAAATAAAAGGCTTTAAATTATGATGCCCAATGAGGTGGTAAGCCCTCATGGGTTCAAAATAAATCAGTTGTCATATTTACTTGATTGGGGGCCTCTAAGAGAGGCAACAAATGTTACAGTTGATTCTTTTATTCAAAGATGATGACTGTTGCATTATTAAAGCACTATCTTCTTAGGTATAACTTCTTTCCTGAGTATAATTTAATATTCCAAATAGTACCATAAACTGGCATTGTTGATCAGCCAATTCTATAAACAGCCTAGTCTATCCTATCTCTTCTATATAAACATCAGCATGCTCTAGTTCCATATATCCACTTGAAAAAACAATTCCAAGAAACTATTCTAGAAAACCAAGTAGTCAAGACCCCTATAAATGACATGAGAAAAGCTTTTGCTGCAGAAAACTGTGAACTTTTCATCCTACAAACCATGTAACTAGATGCCTTCCCAGTCCCCCCAATAGTGCAAAAGGCACATGAATTTAGAAACAGGAAGCAATGAAAATATACAAGTAAATGACAACAACAAATACTTTGAAGGCAGTGTCATGCCCTGCCGACCACAACCACACAGCATATAGCTACATATCAGCAAATAAACTTGCCATAGCTGCTTGTTGCACCCACTTGATTTCAGTGAATATACTTAATATACAAAAGAGCTCCCCAACATCTCCCTCCCAGTGATGGAAAAAGCCAAGAGTAAAGACAGGCATGGGAGCCTTCAACACCACAGTATTTATTCTGTCTCAGAACTGGACATCGGGACTGACGTTTTCTTTTTTTTTAATAGAAACTTCTGTCCTTAGGCTATATGGCTTTCCATAGAGCACAAAGGCTACTCATTAAAATCTGTGACTGTATATTTTCAAAACTTTTGGAGAAGGAAGGGGAGAAACTTATTCTCAAGGTATCTCAACTCATTCCTCTTACCACCTAGGAGTGGGGGGTGATGGTGGTGATACCAACTACCTTCAAGCCTTGACGCCCATTTAACTCCACGGAGTGCTAAATTAATATTTCAGCCATCAAGTTAGCAGACTATAGCCTGTATCATTCAGGTTGTGAGTTCAATTGACTGTAATCTATGGACACCCTGTCCCCCACCCCCAGGCTTGAGTTCCTATAAATAAACTGCTGTTCACACCCACTCTTTAACCTCTCCACTCTTGCCTTTCCTACCAGCTGCAATCTTTCTTCTCTTTGCTTCTTTTTCAAATTTTCAGTCTCACTACATATGCCTTTTTTTTTTTTTTTTAAAGCATCAGACTCACTAGATCAGTTCCAAAATAGGATTAAAAACAGAGAGAATAGAAAGAAATCTCCGTTCCCGGCCTGACACACTTGGGTCCCTCCTTACTATACTCTCCGTTCTCATTCACCAACTCTTTTAAGTGTTAAAATTCAACCACTAACCTATGTTTACTCAATCACAATTCCCTTCAGCTTTCTGTAATACATTGTTAATATTTGTTTCATCAAGGTTACTGTCTTTTATTACCAAGATGCTTCAGGCACTTGGCAGTAAGTTCATACACTGACAATAAGTTTCTGTACAGCATAAGCTCAGAAAACTAGAATGGGTTCACTCCTTTTATTTCAAATGCAATGCAAGATTTACAATAATTCTCAGAATTGCCATCTCTGCGAGAAATTGAGAAATCCGTCCTTGCTCCCCAATTCTCTCCCATCCTGTCCAGTTAACTTTCCTGCCTCCTTCTCTCCCTGCTGCACTGATTACAGAATTGAGAAAGCAGAAAAGGCAGCGGTCACCGTATCAAGCAGACAATTTGCTAACACTCAAGTTACCAAATCCAGGAAACTTTACACATTAGAAGCACAAATCACTCTATTAACTTGCTGTTGTTGTTGTTGTTGTTTTTTTAATTCTCAACATAAATAAGGAAGGGGTCCAAGAAAAGGGAAATACAGATGAAAGGTGTGGAAGAAGTAGTGAGAAAGGGAGGAAAAGACTCCCAGAGAGACCAAATTTTTTATTTTAAAAAGGAAACCTCAGTCAGTGGAGCTAGAGGTTGCAACAAAATTTTCAAAACTGCTGTGCCCAGTGGTCTTAAAAGAATGCCAAAAGCTCACAGACTTACATGGTCAGCGAGATTTGTGGAGGAGCCTGAAAGTTCTTCGTGATCCGACTTGGAGCTGCCGTCTCTTTCATCAATGACGAGGTCTATAGGCATCTTCCCCTTCAAACAGCTAATGTACCGGTGGCAGAAGTTATCACACAGTTCATGGACCTAGAAGGAGGTCATGGTGGAGGGTTCAGCTTGTGTTGTTGTTGTTGTTGTCATGGTTTTGTTTCATTTTTTAAGGGGAAAAAGTACCAGGTTGCAAGGTTACATTTGGAAAGAGCAACAGTGCCATGTCTTCCAAACTAACTCTAATTAATGGGTGTAATAGTTGAAGGCAAGGAAACAATAGAGCAATTGTTGTAGCAGATATTATTCTCGAGAGACTTCCCTGAGCAACAAGTTACAATAAAGGGAACAGAAACAGGACTGGAAATAACTGGGTTCAGGTTGGGACTCCTTGGGGGGAAAATCCGATTTGATGATAACATCAAAACGTAAGGATGCAGGAACTGGGAACGGCATTAGCATTTGCGATTCCATAAGCTAGGAATTTTGTATGTTTTCAGGAGAAAATGACTGAGCTGCAGAGCTTTGTAAAGACACCCTAGCCAGAATGATTCCCTCTGCTAGCACCTAATGCATGCCCTGGGCCTAATAGAGACGCAAGCAGGCTGAATGTCCAGTAACACAAATGGTTTGCTGCATTTCAAAATAATCCTCAATGCCTGGGGGAAAATAAAGGGGGGTGGGGGGAGGCGGCTACTTTAAAAGGCAGGGTTGTCTTAATTCACCCATCCTCCGAGCCCCTGGGTTTGAAGAGCAATTTGAGGGAAAGACTAGGTAACAAGTTGCTCAAAATCTCTCCAGGTGCTCAGACTGGAGGTTTGTTAAAAACACTCCCAACTCCACCAGGAGAGGGAAGTGACTAAATCAAAGTGGGGAGTGTCGTTTCCTGCTTACCTTTTCTAACTCCAAAAGGTGAAACCTTAGTACTTGTATTGCTTGTATCATCTGGAAGAAAAGTTTTTAGAGTGTGGAGTTAAGGCTCTGTGACTGCTGCCACTCGGAAATTCCTAGTGGGGGGATGGTGAGGGGATTGGGTTGGG
Source organism: Budorcas taxicolor (assembly GCF_023091745.1). Classification (NCBI taxonomy): domain Eukaryota; kingdom Metazoa; phylum Chordata; class Mammalia; order Artiodactyla; family Bovidae; genus Budorcas; species Budorcas taxicolor. The sequence continues at coordinate 31,280,039 of NC_068919.1, forward strand.
AGAAGACGCAGACAAGTGGCCAGGCAAAACCCACACATCAAGAAATCGTCAGGAAAACCAAGTGATTACTGATCATCTCTGCCTCATTGGCTCCGGGGTGGGAATCTGACTCAACCTATGCCAAGGCATTTAGTATCTTTGCTCCTCACGTGTACTGAGCTATCTGCAAGGGCTGCCTTCCCAAGGACAGGCCTTTCTCCTCCTGAGTCCTGTTTAACTGTCCCCTCTCTCGACCTCAGGCCAACTTAAAAAAAAAAAGAAGAAAAAGAAAAAGAAGAGAGAAAGAAAGGAAGAAAAAAAGTCGTTTCTCTAGAGAGAGAAAGCTTTTTAGAACAGCACACCCTGCGAAATCCCTCCTTACTAAAGAAGGAAATACTCCAGATGAATGGCGAGGCAGGGCCTTTGAAAGCGGATTTAAGTACTTTTAATATTGAAATTGTGCAAATTAGCAAAAGAATCGCACCTAAAAGTGGCCTGCGCTGGTCTGCCCCTCGCCCCCCTTCCCCGCCCACCTCCCGGCCCGCCCTCCGCCGCGCAGGCGGTTACTTCCTTCGGGTAAGCTGCCCCGGGCTCGGCCGCCTGCCCCGGCAAACAGAGGAAATAACTCACTTCTCGTCGCCTAGCTCCCGGGGCCGAGACCTGGGGCGCATCCCCTGCTCTCGCGCTCGGCGCCGCGTCCCCGCTCGCTGCCTCCCAGGGGCTCCGCGCGCCCTGACGTCCAACCCATCCCTCACTGCCAGCTCCCCGGCGGGGGCGCTAAGCTGTTCCCTTCCTCCCCATCGCTCTGGAGCTTCAAAAGGAGGGCTCTGCTCAAACTCCCCGGAGCTCCGTGGGGGAAAAGCGGGTGCTTCTGGGCAGGGGAGGGGGCCCAGGTTGGGGACAGGCGAGCCACAGTGAGCCTTACCAAATTGTCCAGCTCTGGATTTGAGGAAAAAAGTGGCTTTTCGGCGCGAACCTATAGGAAGCAGGGGAAAGTCAGCATGAATTATCACTCCATTTTAAAAGGAAAAAACCCTTGTCACCGACTAAATTGTCGTGTGCGAGTGGGGATGGCGGAGGGGCAGTGGCTGAGAAAAGAGGCGCTTTGGTAAAATACATGAAAAAAAAAAAAAAAAAAAAAAAGCCCAGTAGGGACGGTTGAAAAGGAATCTGGACCTTCGGATCCTGGCCCCATGAAGGGGTACCTGGAACCGCCGAGCTGGAGCCGAGATCTCAGGGCGGTTCTCTGGGCCAGGGTACCCGCTTATCCTGCTGTCCACGGGGCTGGGTTTTGCAGCCTCTCTCACCTCCGCGCCGGCGCCGACAGCCCCGAGAGGCGCCCAGCTTCCTTCCCTCCCGGGCACTCTCGGGGGCCCTCAAAGCCCCTATCCCCAATTCTTGTTCAAGTAGCTGCAGGCGGGGGAAAAGGCCAAGCCCCAGATTAGGAGCAGGTCAACTTTAATTCGAGGGTCGAGCCCCTGTATTCCTGGCTGGGGGGAAAAACAAACACCCATATTTATCTCCTCTTCCAATTCGCCTCCAGGCTCAAGGATGGGGAGGAGGCGCAGAGCGCGGACTGGGCCGGAGGTACAGATCGGGTGTCCCAGCCTCTTCCTCCTCTTTCAAGTAAAGCTCGAGGAAAGGGGAGGGGGGCAGTGGGGGGCTGCAGGAGGGCTAGTGGGTCAAGAAGGTTGGACCTGCTTGGCGAAGACCGCGATGTCCTCGTTGAAAGAGTCGGAGGAGCAGACGTCTCCGCCGGCCACTCCGGGTTCCCGCGGAGTGCAGGTCGCCAGCTCGCACTTCTCAAAGACCAGAGCTAACAGAGGAAACAACGGGTGCCTAACGGGCAGCGCCACGCAGAGACACACACACGGAGACGGGGTGCAGAGGGGAAGGAGCAAGAACTGTAATCAACAAGTTTGGAGGGTTCGGATTCCTTCCTTACTACCACAGACACGCATCACACTTTACAGTCCTTCCTTCAGGCAGCCGAGCCTGGGCCAGAAACAGAAAGGAGAAACGGCCGGGCCCTTTCCCTCAGCTCAGGACTCCCTCAGATGTGGTGGGAGAGGCCCCTGGCCACTTTTAGCCCTCCGAGTATAAACAGCCTCGGTTCGAACGTACGGAAGCATCCAGTAAGCTGAGGCAGTCTGGAGCCCGGAATTGAACCAGACCCACTCCCCACTCTACAAAGGCCGTCCAACCAACCCCTGAGACCCAGCCCTGACCTCCCAAGAGAGGAACAGTCGGTGAAATCCAAGACTGCTTTAACTTCTGCATAGGGGAAGTCATAGGAGGCCCAAGGCTCACCTACAACCGCCGCCTCCCGCCGCCTCCCTCACCAGTGATGTTTCCTCAATCTAACCTCTCCACCCCCTCGCCTTATGAACTTGTTTGGTCCACTTCTAGTAAAAGCCTGGATGTGGGGGCCAGTTACATGAGGTACACGCAGAAGAGCTTCCTTCCCAAGACCACACTTCTCCAGCAGGCAAAAATAAATAAATCGAGTGTTATAACTTGGAAGTGAGCGTGTGCGTCTGCCCTTTGTGTTCCTCCGGGCGGTTTAGCTACACTTTGGGATGCTGGCGGCCTCTTGCTTCAGGCACAGTTGCTGTTTACTGACTGTCCCCTCCCCTCCGCATCCCACAGCCTTCCCTCACCTACCCTCCGCTGGGACAGCCCGAGTGGTACATGCTGGGCCCGCGCAATCCCAGCCCTCCCTGAGTTCTCTCAGAATTTAAAATAATTTCCAGCCATCTCCCTCACTCTCCTCAAGAGCGGCTCTGTGCAAGCAGCAGTCCCTTCCACCCCGCTGCACTTCAAGGTCTGCCCCCTTTATTTACAGAGAATTAAGAAGAGGGTGATTAGGACTTCCTGGCCGGCCGTAGCAGCCCTGATCCCAGCTCAAGCTGCATTTAGTGACTCCCGGACTCTCGATAGGAAACAGAAAAGAAAAAAAAAAGTTGCTCCTCATGGGCAGGAAACTTTCTCCTTCTTCAGGGCCTCTGTTAGGGGGCCCAGCTCTGCGTCCTTTGGCCAGGAATCCCGTCCTTGGGGAGAAGGCCCTGGCCAGATTGTGAGGACTCAGTCACTCCCGGCTATGGGGTCCAGAGTGGCGGGGCCTTGAGGGTAGAAGAAGCCAAATCTTCCCGGGACTCATAGTCAAGGGGCAGAAAAGCAGCGCCCCCTCCCCCCTCCGCCCCCTGCACTGTCCTTTCCTATGGCAAACGGTTCTCGCCCCCCACCCTAAGGAGCAGTGACTCCCCACTTAGTCGGCCAACCCCTCATCCCCCACAGAGACAAACACACACTCGCACTCACACTCACACCGTCCGCTGGGTCGGGAGGGGGTGGGGGCTGGTTTACCCATAGATCGCGTCCTTGTCCCGCTTCAAGGCGTCGTTGACAGCGGATCCCATACTGGCCGGCATGACATTGGGGTGCGGGGCGTGAGCGCCGTAGTGCTGCGTGGCGTGAAGCGGCGGCCCGTGGTTCAGGTGGTGAACCGGAGGGATCGGCCGCGGCGCGTGAGGGTCTCCGTACATGGAAGCAGGCACCCCTACTCCGTCCATCCCGCCGTAATGGGGCAGCTCATCGTACTGTCAGAACCCGGCAGAGGGGCGGGGGGCGCGGGAGGTGAGACAGAGCCAGGGGAGCCGAGGGAGGAGAGGAAAAGAAGCAGGGAGAAGAGAGCGAGCAAAGAAGTGGGGAAGCAATAGAGAGACGAGAGGGGGAGAAAGCCAAGGGAAGAAGAGAGAGGAGGAGGGGGCGGGAGGGGGAGGCAGGAGAAAAAGAGAGAGGAAAATACAAATAAAAACAAAGTCAGGAAGAAGTACCCAGCACGAGTTGAGCACACAGAAACCAAACCAGCCGAAACAACGGAGTTGAAAGTTGGGAGGGTGGGTGTTTTTAAATTAAAAAAAAAGAAAGAAAAAGAAAAAGTATGAACCCAGAGCAGCGTTGAGAGCAGGGAGAGGGGGCGGTGAGGCCGGGGACCGAGGGGCGCCGGGAGGTCCCGCTCGGGCCGGAGGCAGCAGAACCGTAGCGAGCCAACCGAGGGAGAAGTGGAGTTAGTGAGAGGAGGAAGCCCCGGTTCCCACCCCTAACCCCCCTTCGTCTCCTCCAGAGGATCCAATAAATCAAAAGGCGAAATGAAACAAAATAAAGAGAAGAAAAACGCTAATAATCAGGACGAGAACGCCGAGGACGAGGGAAGACTGGGGCCAGTGCCTCCCCCGGGGCAGGGAGCGGAGGGTGGGGGTGGGGGGTGGGGGGAATAACGTGAAAGTTACCAGAAACATTATTTAGCAGCGGATTCCCTGCGTCCTTGTCAATTTCAGAGACAAAACAAGCAGCCCAGGCTAGTCTAGGCGGCGGCGCAGCGGCTGCGGCAGCGCGGCCCCAGCGGCGGCCCCGGCGGCGGCGGCGGCTCCTACGCAGCCGGTGCCCGCCCCGAGCCGCGGGAGCAGCGGCAGCAGCGGCGCAGCAGCGGCAGCGGCGGCAGCAGGAGAACCGGGGGAATCGCGCTGCTGGGGTAAAAGCTGGAGCGAGGCGAAAGCGTGTAACAATTGCACTCGCACACACACACACACCACTCACACGCACTCGCCGCCCGCCCGCTCGCACAGCGCTGAAACACGCGCGCCCAGACACGCACACACGCACGCACACACACTCGCACACACGCAGAGGCACGGGGGGGAAAAGAAGCCGATGAATAATTTTGCTGCTATTTTTTTAAAATACTGGCCGCCATCATCAAGCAGCGAGAAGCAGCAGCGTTGAAGGGAGAGGAGGCACCGGGACAGGCCCCTCTTAGGAGAGGATTTATATCTAGGTAAGTGTTGGAGATTTAAACCTACCCTTTGCGCCATCAGTCTGCGCTCCAATAAACTCCTGGATGTGTCGTATATTTAATATCCCAGTCCGGATAAGAAAGTGATCTAGGCTGAAGAGTCCTGTTTTTTTTTTTTTTTTTTTTTTCCAAACCAAGGAGACTTCTCCCAATTTTCCAATGTTATTTTTAGGGGAAAAAAAAAAAAAAGCCCAGGCAAGACAACGAAGAGTTTTTTTTTTTCCTGTGATATTTCTTCTTTTTCTCTTTTTTCCTCTTCTTCCTCCTCCTCCTGATCTTCCTCCTCCTCCTCCACCTCCTCCTCCTCCCCCCTCCCCTCCTCCTCCTCTTCGGTCCTCCTTTCCCCCTCTTTCTCTTCTCTTCCCCTCAGTTGGAAAAAAAAAAAAAGAAAAAGAAGAAGAAAAAGAAGAAAAAAAAATTTGTTAAGCCCCCGAACTGAAGGTTACGAGCGGCCCGTCAGCAGCCCACATGTAACCGAACTGTCGTGTTTCATGGCTTTTTGCCACTCCAGCTGTCAATCAAAGCCCGGAATGTCAAGGTAGTGAATGAATGATGGTTGATGATGATGAAGAGGAGGAATCTTTCAGACCCGTTTTTTTCTTCCAGTAAAACTCCGCGAGGGGTTTCTGCTTCTTGTATTTTTTCCTCCCCCTCCCCCCTCTTTTAGCTTTGCCCCCGCTGTATCTATAATATGATCCTCTCTCTTTCAAGTATCGTTCAAAGAAAGCAGGAGGGGAAAAATCAAGAAAAAAAACGGATAGTTTGCAAAAATTGGACTTCCTCCCCCCTTTCTTGGTGGGTATTTTGTCTCTCCCTCTCTCTCTTGCTCGCTCGCTCGCTCGCTCTCACTCGCGCTCGCTCTCTCGCGCTCGCTCGCTCTCGCTCTTTCTCTCTCTGGGAGATGAGTGAGTGTCAGTAGGTGTTGGCAGGTTGGCTGCTGCCTGGCTTATAGAAGAGCCTCAGTTTGGCGGCGCGGGTCGGCGGCGGGAGAACGAAATGACGGAACCCGGAAGTCGTGGTGGCCATAGCCCGTCGTACGGCGGAGACACATCCCGGGAGTGGGGAGCGGGAGCGAGGAGGAGCGCGCCGCGCCGAGCCTCTGATATGCAGCGAGTGCGATCGGACGGCCCCGGTTGGGGGGGCGGGGGAGGCGGGGGGCGGAAGGGGGAGGGGAGGCAGGAGCCCAGCAGACCCGAGCAAATCAGCGAGGCTGCTCCTCCGCGGGGATGGCGCGGGGGGAGGAGGGGAGGGAGGAAGAGGAGTGTGTGTATATGTGTGTGTGTGCGCGTTTGTGTGTGTGAGCTTGTGTGTGCGCGCGCGCGCGCGCACGTGAGGAAAGAGGGAGGGAAAGAGAGAAAGAGAATGAAGAAGACAGGGAGAGCGCAGAGAGGAAAACTGCAGAAAACCACAGGGAAAGTACGGTACAGCTTCAGATTTTTTATTTTTTTCTCTAAAACTTCTAGTTCATTTCCCCATCACTCCCGGCTCCTCCCTAACGGGGTCGTGTCGGGGACGTTTGGCATGGCGCTCCTGCTTTTGTTCCTTTTAATTCCGCGGCCCCCTACTCCTCTACCAGCCGACTGTCGCGCCCCGAAGGCTTTCTGCTTACACTCAGAGGCAGCAGGATCTGGAGACCGTACCAACGCCTGGCCAGAGTTTTGTTTTTGTTTTTAAGTGGTACTTTCTTCCCTGTGCAGAGCCTGGACCCTTGTCAACATTCATTTTTTTTACTAGGACAAGAAGAAACCAGCTTAACTCAAAGAGCACTCCCTCCAAGCTGTGCGGACGAGGGCCACCACGGAGAGTCTTTGGGGGCCGCAGAGGAATCTGGAGGGAGGAAGTGGGGAGAGAGTCTTTTGGGAACTTGATGTTGTCTGATGTTGCCAATGGGTGTGTGTGTGTGTGTTGTGGGTGTGTGTATGTGTACACGCGGACGCGACTGGTGTGCGACTCCGAAGTGGATCTCACTTAGAGCTGGGAAGCATGGGAGCCAGCGGGAGAGAGAGGGGGAGAGAGAAAGAGAAAAAAGGATTGGCCGGCACTCCCGGACCAGCTTTGTTGCGGTCGCCCGGGGAGCGGAGGCCAGGGCGAGGTACCGCTGGCTAATGGCTGTGTTAATTACATCGGGCAATTTAGGGCGATCTGGAAGATGGGGCCAATTCCGAATGAACTTTTCCGAAAATGAAAAGAATCTGTATGTGTGGGGGGAAGGTAGCTATCCCACACGGTTTGCGTAGAAAGTAGTTCTAGCTGGTGTCTCTCCGAATCCCTGGCTGGAGCTGCTCCCAGCCTCACCTCCGCGCCGCGGGTATCCCGGCGGCTGCGTGTCAATCACTGGGAGCCCCGAGCTGGGGGCGGAGCTACGGTCTCCCCGCGCGCTCCGCTCTTCATCCTCCGCCGTCCCCTGGCTCCAGGCAGCCCAGCAGCCAGGCCCTGCGCTCGAAGCGCGCCCTCTCTCCCCAACTCCTCGCTCTCGCCGTGGTTCATGATCCTAGAGAATTGAAAACAGACTGTTCCTCAACAGCTGCCTCCTTCTCCAACTTTGAACCCATTCTGGAGAATAGAAAGTAGCGTATCCTCTGCGCTCGGCTTTGACCGACTTCCCGAGAGATGGGGGGTGGGGAGGGGAGGGGAGCGCAAGGAGAATAAAGGAATAAAGTAGTGTGTGTGTCACACAAGAGAGAGAGAAAATGAGAGAGAATGAGAATATGAGAGGGAGAGAGTGAGAAAAGGCTGATAGGCTTTTCTTTTTTAAAGTCCCCCTTATATCTTCTCTGCTTCACTGTAAGCTTTCGGGCAACTCAACTGAGCTTAGCAGCCTGCAGAGACTCCAAGCGGAGTCGGAGAAATTTGGCCCGATTTTAATAGGGTTGGGGAATGAGCTCGGGAGGTCAATAAAACCCTCCAAAAATGATGAATGATTGAGCACCTGTGATGATGATAGTGATTACTGGAGCAATTAAACAGTTTGATTAAATGAGCCATCATAACAATGATGTCTGCGGGAAATCGGCCCTCACATATAAAAGAAAGATAGTGCGGAGGGACTTGCAGAGGCGAGGGTAGGGCGACGTCAGGGAGTGGGGCCGTGGATCGCGCAGTATTTGCCCGCGGTGGCCGCAGCGAGGACAGCCGGGCGCGCGGAGCCTCGGGATGAGAGTCTAGCCCAGGTTTCCAGTAACTCGTAAGCCAGGCTTCAAGCCGGTAAGAGCAGACTGGTGAGAAACCTGAACGTTGGGAGGAGGGTCCTTCCCCATCCACCTCCTCATTTTGTCTTCCCAGAAGAACTGCAAGATAAAAGCATCCTTCGTATTTGTTGCTGAGTTGCTCATGGACATATAAGGAAAGGTGAGTAAAAAAAAAAAAGAAGATGCAAAAGAGAAGAAAAAGTTGACCTCCAGAATTTTATTAACAAGAGGTAGTTGTTCGAATTCGGTTAATCCGAGGCGGGAAGATGACCGAGAAAGAAAAAAATCAGACTGGTCTCGCTACGGAGCATTTTCGACTTAGCAGAGGTCTTTATGTTGGTGGATCCACGGTCCCAGTGCAGCGCCGCTAGCTGAGAAGTTTGTACTCAGTTTTTAAGTTTTTAACTCTTCTAACTGTTCCTGTTATCAATATTGCATATTTGTCGCCAATAGGGTTATTATTGTTTTAAGTGTCCTATATAGTAAGCAATGAGGCGCCAATTACTTTTCTTTTTTAAAGGATCTCAATTTCCTTGAAAATGTTGATTTTGTAAAAATCAACTTGGAACCGAACCTCTGCATCGCAGTTTAAACATTCGAAGTTGCTATCTTCTTCTCTTACCATTACATTTTTTTTTCTTAATGATATTGTGAAGTGAGTAGCATTCCTACAGCCTTTATTTAGAAAAATTACACGAAGATTTTTTAAAAAGTGTTTCTTCCACGGCAGTGCATCGAGTAAAAACAATTCAGACCAATTGATGGTTTCTATATTTTCAAACAGTTGTTGAGCTAATAATGGGTTGATTATTCCGTGATCATCTTGAGTTTTACAAAAGAAAAAAGTTTGAATTCTTTTTTCATGTGTTTTCATCCTTTGGGGGACGCAGAAGGCATTTTAATCTGAACTTCTTTCTTCCTTTCTCTCCCTGTCTCTCTCTCTTGCTCTGATATTCTGTAACTACTTTCGAATTTTATTGAATACATTAAAGCAAGTAATTAGGACAATTTGGTCAGAGGTGGGAGGGAGAGAGAAATAGAACATTTTGAGATACTGTTAAGGAAAAAACCAACCAATCATCCTTAACTCCAAAGACATTAGTTACGAAGTGTGAGAATGTTAAAAGTGAAGTCTTCCAGGAGGAAAATCTGTGTCATTTAAAATTTTACCAGTTTCTTTAAGGGAGAATCCCGAATTTCAAGCGACTAAAGAGATTTCACTTACCTAGTTGCACGTCATTATGAAACTGTTAGTTTAAAATAGCATCGCAGTGCAGTCAGTTACACACAAGATCAAGTTGGAGGTGATTCACGATGTCCATTCTTGGTCAATCTGATGAATTCAAAGGACGATTACTTTTAATCACCAACTTGCTGATGTTTTATTAATAGAACTGAAGAACATTTGAGAACTTCATGGTCTCCCCTAACTCCCAGTTTTGCAGTCCCATTGAAACTACTCAAAAGCAGTAGAGTACGCAGGCTTTCTGGTTTCTAGTCCGGGATAGTATCTTGCTGATGCTCCGTTCTCAGCCTCCAAAACCCTTCCGGGACTTCGAGGCTCATCTGCTCTGCCACGTTTGGGGTAAAGGAAAAGTAGGTGGGGCAGGGCCGGGAGACGGGCGTGAGATGGGGGTCGCAGGAGGCGGCACACACCTCCGTCAGTAGTCAGCCCCTTTTGCTCAGGCTGGAAATGGTTTTAACAGGCGGTAAAATTTCATCTTGCGGTGTCAAATTGGGGTCATTTTGGGGTTAGAGTTCTTAGTGTCCGAGAGGAGCTGTCCAGCTGCGTGGGGACTCATTAACTGCAAAAGATCTGTTTCAGTAAAAACAATTCAAAGACAATCAGAAGGCTGAAGACCTTCTACAAATCGCATTTTACAAGTGCCCCAGAACAAATATGGATGCTGAAGTCTATTTCTTCAGAATCCCAAATCGGCTACTGAGTTTTGGAGTCGGGGTGGGGGCACTGAATGAAAAAGAAAAGAAAAGGTGAAGGGAGGGGACCTGATCCTGTGGAGGTGAATGGGAGGGGGAATTAGGCCTTTCAAACTTGAGGGTCTGTTTTTAATCACCTCTTGCTTACTGGAGCATCCCCAAGACTTCTGAGAACTGCTTCTTTTCTCCTTTTCCTTCTCTTTCTCTCTTTTTGTCTCAACATGGAATGATATTATAGGTAACATTCAAGATGTTAAAAGAATAATTGAATTGCCTTACAGTTACTTAATTTAAAGGGCATTGGCTTTATGGAGAGTAATTTGAAATGAGCACCTATGAACCTAGACTCTATTTTGGGTGAATTTGCCCACCTTCCTGTAGGAACTTAATCGTCCTTACCTCCTTTTTTTACCTAAAAAGTTATAGATCCTCAGCACAGAAAACTCCAAATTCCTCAGAACTGTAAAGTCTGAAGTGTTAATCTGTGTATTAAAATCACAGGGCTTAAAACCTTTTTGTCTTCTTACAACAGTCAGAACAATTGGCACCTTGCTAGAGGAACAAATAGATCCACCCTTAATCTTATTTGTAACTTTAGTTAATGTTTTGAATTGAGCTATTTTAGATTAAGCAGGGTTTGGGTTTTGTTTTGTTTTGTTTTCCCCTCTATAGGTTAATTTTTATTTGTGGAGGCTCTCTTGGCTGGTTTGGAAGAAAGATACTAATTATTACTTTAATTCAAAAAAATTCCTTCAGGTAAAAGGAAAGTGCCATTTTAAAATGAGAAGATAGATGTGAGATGCTTGGGCTTTTAGAATAAAACTAAATCAGTATTTTAGAGTAAATTATGCTTTTAAAGAAGTTTTCTTGCATTACTGACCTGAGCAAGTAAATAGGATCCGAATATTTTCTTCTTCCTCTCTCTCTCCCTCCCCGGCCTCCACCTCGGTCACTAGGTCTTCTCTCTCCATCTGCTTCACTGTTCTTTGGTTTCTGAATGCAACAGGGAATTTTTGTAGTCCAGCTCTCTTCTCCAAGCCTCCCAGAGTAGAAACTGTTATTCAAGGAGTTTGGTTGCGGCCCTGCAGACACAGCCCTGAACCCAGCATCGCTAGGACAAAGGCAAAGGGGTTCTCTTTCTGTTCCAACCTGCTGGCTGACAGTTGGAATTTTTGATATATATTTTATTTGGTGTTTTCAATAACGTGTTTGCCTCCCGCTCCCCACCCCCTTGCAGTCATCTATTACTTTAAAAACATCTCTCTATAAAGCTCGGCTCATCCTTGTGAACTGTTCCTGACCTTCCCAGCCATGAAACCAGCAGCTCTGAGAGTTGCTCTAGGACGAATTTCACTTGCTTTCTTACCTGTTAACTTTGCTTATTCTCTTCTTAGTTGGGATCAAGAGAGGAAGGGGACGTCTTTTTGTTTGTTTTGGCCCTTTCCCCACTTAGGCTTTCTACCACGCACCCCTCCCCCCATTAATAACAATAAGGCACCCCACAGTTTCTCTTCTTAGATGAGATGGGGTGGAATGATTGTACTTTCTTTCCTTTTGCTCTGCCTTATTTCTTATTTCTCCCAATTTTAGCTCCTGTCCTATCTCGCAGTGGGAAAGTATTTCAATAAATAGCCCTCTAGCGCTATCTGGCGGGGCTCCAAGCACGACGTGCGCTAGCTCGCGCTGTCTCCGGCTCCTTCCCGCGCTCTTTCCCTTCCCTTCAGCTTCCTCTCGCCTCCTCTTTCTCTTGTCTCTAACGCAGTCTTGATTCTGTCCCCTCTTTCTCTCCTGCCTTCCTCCTGTCCCCTTTCTAGTTCCCAAGCCCATTTGCCGGGCAGACAGCTGGAAAGACCCGGTCCGAGGCTGACACCGCCGGAACCAGGTGATGCGCAGGCGGGCGAGCTCTTCTCGGACTCCCACCTTCACCCAACGTGGGCCACGCACGTCCTTTTGCTGTGATTCACATCTTACTGCAGTTTAACGCGTTGCTTAAGTCTCATCGTCTCAGCCGGCGGTGGTTTGGAAGGACTTAAACTGCATTTGTGACGTTTAGAGGAAAGAAGTCAGACGCTGGAATCCAGTCTAGTGGAGCCCGGCTAAGTTTTAGGTCAGAAGGCCGAGTCTCAGTGCGAGTTTGACTGAAGGGTCGGGGCTTTTGCAGGGGTGAGAATAGCCCTTCGGAAGAGGGCTGGGGTTGGGGGCGCCAGCCGGCCCCCCTTCCCTCCACCGCCTTACAGCACAGCAGAGTGCTCCAGTTTATGTCCTGGGTCTGTCCAGGATTTAAAAAATAAAAAATTATTTGAAAAAATAATAATAAATTAGATTTATTCTCCCTCTCCCACCGTCACTACCACATCAAATTTGGAGAGGAGTGGAAAGAAAAGTGGAAGTAGGAAAGCTCACTGGAAACCCCAGAGGGCAAAGGAAAAAAAGGCAACAGAGACTTCGGGGGAATGTGCTTGAGGATGCAGTACTCATCAGTGTTCTCCCTCCTTTCTGGAAGAGATTTGTCTTCCTTCTTATTTGTAGCTTAAAGAAAAAAGAAAAAACCAGTAGCTGGTAAACCTTTAGCATAGGGTGGAGAGTTGGAGGGGACAGGGGCAGAAGGAGAGATTCAGCTCCAATGTGGTACTTTAAAATTCTCTCTCTCTTTCATACACACACACAACTCACACACCCCTCCACACACTCAGCCTTAGAGACATCTCTAGTCCTCTCTTTGTGAGCAAATCTCTTCCATCTAGTTCTTGAAACGGAGGAAACAGTATGGGACCTGGGGGACTTTGTGATTGCATAAAAGTGCAATCATATGGTCAACTTTGTGACTGCATTTTCTAAAATTTAGTTTTGACCTTGAGAAGTAAAAGGGAGGACCATATCCCCAGTACAAGACCCAATCAGTAGCTACTTGAAGCTAGGGGCCTTCAGCCTGCAATGACTTTGATCTCACAAAGACCTCTTGCCACCTCTAAAATTCTCCCCTCCCCACAATCTCAAAAATAGAATAGAAAGGAGGGTGGAGGGATGACTCAAGTGTAGGTTCTGTTCCTCAAGAATTGCCCCCTCCTGCTCTCATCCTGAAGAAAGAAAGCACAATTTAGATATAATTAATTGAGGGCTATTATTAGGTCATCATTAGCCAAGGTACAAATAGTTGCAGCCCATTTTTACTTAAAATTGACCAGCCCCAGAGTGATAGATCGATTTGGAGTATAAAAATGATGTATCAAAACATCAATGTCGAGTATTTGAAATATTGTAGTCGAATTTTTTTATTGCTTCATCGGTTAAGTGTCTGAAAGTGCAGTGTTCAAACATATATTTATGTTGTCAATACTGTCAGAACTGTCAGTTTTACTATACTGGATTTGTACTACATTTCGAATTTACTCATTTACATAAAATGCCCACTCTAGGATTCCCCCACCCCCAATCCATCTCTCTCTTTCCTCCCAGCTCTGGAAAATCCGTGTCAGTTTCTTCAAAGGATTCAGCAATCTTTGCCTCAGCTACAGTGTGCAGTGCCTTCTTTACTCAGTTTTCCACATCGGATTACATGTCTTTTTCACCATTTCTAACTTTCAGAGATCCTTCCTCCATTCTTTCCAACTCTGCCTACTCCAACCTTTCCTCCAAAATAGTATTATAGCCCTTGGAGTAGTACTGTAGCACTTGCACTATGTTCCAGTCCATGGGATCGCATGGACTCGAACAGGACTTAGCAACTGAACAACAACAAGCACTTGGAAAGCTTCTGATTCAAATAGCCTCATCTCAACTCCAAGTAAACTGTTTAGGTAGAAAACCAAAAAACCAGACTTCACTGTACCTCTTTGACTGCACTCTTGTAAACCGGGCTTCACTGGGCACAGGAGATCACATGTGTTAGGCTCCATCATCAAATTACCTGGGAGATTCAAATCTTCCAGAGAAAATGAATTTGGAAATATACTTTTTCTTTTCAGTTAAAAGCCGTGATAAGAGAAAAAGAAACAATACATATAAATGATCGGCACGTTTTACCTTTAAAAGCTTTTGAACTCAATCAAAAGACACAAGTTGGAAGCAGAATTGACAGTTTTAATTCTACCCGTTTTCACCTGGCACATCAGATCAGAGGCAATCATTTATTTTATGAGGGGTGGATGGGAAAGTCAGATAGAAAGCTTGAATCCACTGAAGTCTCTATCCTAAAAAAATTACAGAGAAACTAGTGAAATGCGAACATTCCACTACTCTACACTCTCAGTCTAGACTAATTGAAATTTATAAATTCATATTCTGCCTAATTTTATGCTTTTTATTTTGTTTTCTAGGATTCCCTCCAAGACTGATAGGAAAGACAGGGCCACTTCTGGACTATCTGTGAGGATGTGTTTCTATAATATTGAAGCACTTTTTATAAACCTTTTGGTGTATTTAAATAAATCTATTTGGACATTAAGAGAAGCCATATATGCAAGGATAGCTTTGCTTTATTCCAGTAATCCCGATAGTAGAAAAAAATTTCACAATCTGAGAAGCCTTGGCCAAAAAAAAAAAGTTTTCTGCGTGCATCTGCATGTCTTCGTGCGCACGTTTATAAACATCTCCCAGTCCGTGTTTGCGTGTTACCTCCCTCCTGCCATACACTCGAAGGCAGAGGCGTCGAGGGATCGCCCCCAGAGAGCTGTGTTTACTTAGGTTTTTTTTAATCTTGCCGCCATGTATGACAAGTGTTACTTCAAGAAATTCATCAGCCTTCTATAGATACTTCCAGTTTTGCTGTAATGATCTGCAGAAGAGAACTGCCATCACTTTCTCACATCCCAAGGTGTTGCAGGAACTCACCGGAAGAGGACAGTGGCTGAAACGCTTAATTACAGTGGGGGAGGGAGGGGCGCGAGGCGGGACCTCGGAAGGGAGAGTGGGGAAGGTCTTTACCTGGCCTGGACTTGAAGAAAGCTGTGAATCCTCGCGTTGAAAATTTGAGAAAGGTAGGATTGCTTTTTTTTTTTTTTTTTGTAATGCCTTTGGGGAGAAGTGATACCCTTGTGTAACAATTAGCTCAGACAATAAAAATAATTGGAAAATCAGTTGGAATTTCTGAGTTTTTAATTACGTTTAATTTTGTGCTAAGCCGTAAAATTACGAATGCCCCTCAATTAAACACTCTCCTCTTGTAAAGCGTTTAACAACAATTATTCCTTAATCAGTCTGAATGTGAGTCACAAATGATGCTTTTCCACATCAAAGGGACGTCCTTCGACGTTACCTTTTAGTCATAAGTAAGAGGATTAATTCCTATAATTAGAGGGATAAATATGTGCATAAATACATCTCTCACTCTCCTTAAAAAAAAAAAAAAAAAGCCACTTTCACTCTGTGTGAGACGTGGCCGGCTGTGGTAGGGCAAGGATTTTAATTGTCCGCTTCTGCCAGACACCACTTTCCTGTCGGGCGAATCGAACCGTGGAGACGCGGGCGCAGAGCGTAGACCCCCCAGAGGGGTACACACGCGCACACACGTATACACAGAAACGCACACACGAGTCAGGCAGGAGGTCCAGTGCTCGGGATCCCAAGGCCCCCCGCCAATTCCAGTGCGATCTTCCCAAGAAAATAACACACCCCCGCAACCTTGGCCCTGCCCTGCGCTGCGAGAGAGTTCTCTTCCTGCGGTCCACTTGGCCTGGATGGAGAGCGGGGTCCCTGCCCTAAACTAAAGGTCCAGGTTGACTCTTCAGGCTACAAATAAAAATTGAGCATGACCTTTTAAAACTCTTGTGTGAATATCTCATTTACCTAATGACTTTATGTCACCTAGGAAGAAGGTCAATTTCCTCTTAACCTTTCCCCCGCTGCTGCAGTAAGCATTCTTCCCTAATCAATGGTGGCTGGAATAATCAATTCCCATTTTATGATCGCTGACAAACTCAGTCTCTGGGCGGGGTGTGAGCGCGGTGGGGCTCGTTCTGGCCGGGACAGAGGTCTCCCTGGGTACGCTCAGCTCCGCCCCGCGCCCGCCGAGGGAAGCTGCTCGCTGTTGCGTCGAGTTCAGAGACCTTGGCAAACTTCCCTCCCCCAACCGCCGGCGTGACTTCTGAGTTGTCACTAATCCGAACCTGATATTCACCAGAGCTCTTTCGGTCAGCGACAACGCTCCCCGCTGGTGCTGGGCCTCCCACCCTCCCCTCCTCGAAGTGTTTTTATTTCAAAGTCTGCAGGCAGGGATTGTCCCGATCCAAAGGAGCGCGTGCGTGCGTGTGCGTGTGTGTGTTTTAGTTTCATTTACATTTTTAAAATTATTTTTGCCTTCTTCTGCATGCATCTCTTAGCTCTTTCACTGTGTCTCAGCCGGGTTCACTTTGCATAAACAAAGCAACAACAGAAGCTCCGAGTGGGTGGATTCGTGTGGAAATGAAGTCAACTGGCAGAGTTCTCTTTCTCTTTTCCTGTCTCCTTTTCCTTTTCCCCTCCCTCTCCCATCTCTCCTTCCTCTTCTGTTACCTTCCTCCTCCTCCTCTACCTCCCCCAGCAATACTCCGTCATCCTAAAAGATGGGTTTCTAGATGCCACTTTACCCCTATTTTTATTTAGTTCCTGAGTCAGGGGAAATTACCAGGAAAATTACTAAGTCAGAGCTGGTTTGAAAGTGAATTCGGGATAGGTTCAACATTCTTGATATTTCCAGGGCCTAAATATGAGCTCCTCTCACCTTGTATCTCATAAAGTAGAGATACAAGGCCTTTTAGCCGCAGGGCACAAGTCTTGTTTGAAGAGCACGCCCTCAACACTGGTTCACCTCCCATCACTGGAATTTCCTTACCCTTATTCTGCCCTAACTCCATTTTCACTCACTACCAAGGTGTGATGAAGCTGCTGCTGATTATCAGGTAAACAAAAAACCTGCTTAGCTGGGGTTCAAAGGCAGGCAAGACAATCACTTTTCTTGGAAAAGATGTCCTCCACTCAGGTTTTTTCAGATTTCTTATGATTAGCCAGCTAGTTATAACTGAGCTCCAAACCCAAGCTTTTCTCCTGAGTGTTCTCTCAGGTCTCATTGATGGCCTTTGAAGAGGTCATTAAAAATGCCCTCCTTGGAAAAAAAAAAGAAAATGCCCCCCCTTTTAAAAATCCATGCACCTCATTACTCATGGGCAGGCATTCTGTTACAATAGAGAAGTTTGTCAAACAATCAAAACAAAAATGTAGATATTCCACCCTAGAAGGTGGAATAAACAATAAATTGCTTACTCTGATGTAAAACAAAACAAAACAAAAATGGTATGTGAGTTCAAGGTGAGGCATCTCTGGGTCAAAACACTCACTGTTCACCCCCAACAGCTTCCTCAGGTCCTGTTAGGAGCAGAGATAACTGACAAGGCCACCTCTCCAGCCTGCCAGAAACTCAAGGTTCATTCCTTTCTTGCCTTGTGTCTGAAGGCGCTAGTGTTGTGACCCGCAGGAGGCAGAGAGAACAGACCAGGTGCAGGACCTGACCTGGGATGGGGCCAGGCCAAGTTCCCAGTGTTGTTACTTCCCTTCTTGCTTCATACCAGGAAGTACATCTGCAGCTCTAGTTGAATTAGATTCTGGATTTAAATGGGCATTGAGGGCTGGTCCAGCTCTGATTCGTAGTTTATAGCAGGTTTGTTTTTTAGATTTGTTTCATATTCCCAACAACTGAATTAGATTTTCTGCAACTACAGCTTGTACAGGCCAGAAAGAACTTGTGTGGGAAGAGTTCCCCATTACTAGGAGACCTAAGTGGGACTTTTATCTCAATTTGACAGAGGAGCAGACAGATTGGGGATGGGCCCCTTGACCTCAGATAATTACTACAGCCTTCCTTCTTAAACAAATTTAATTCTCACATAAGAGTAATTAACAACCTCTGACTATTCACTCACTCTATGAGAATTTCCTTTCCTTATCTTCAGGGCCCTCACAGGGATGTTGAATAATACGTTTAATATTAGTTGTTAGTTTCACCTCAGTTAAGCATTTTGGATTTTGCTCACTTCTTCCACAGTCGATGGAATACATTTAGCATAGTCTTGGGCTGTATTCTCATTCTAGCAGGTGAACCAGGAAATAAAATCATCAGTTTACTCCCCTCTCTACTCCCCATACTAGATTACTCTTTGAACAAAGAAAATTGTCTAATTGTGCTTAATTTAGAGAGCATGCCAGAAGAGTTTTTTTTTTAATAATAAAAATGTTATTCTCTCCCTTTGACTTTCTAACAGCTTTGTCTTTTTGCCTCTATCAGTGTTTTACACAGGATTATAAATCAAAATTACATGTCAGGATTTATAAAACATAAGTATAGGAGCAGGAAGAAAGACCACACAGACCACTAACTTTTCAAAGGTGACCGAGGTCTCTGCAAGGCTCATGTCCTAAATGGAAAGACATCTCTTTCAAGCATCTCTAAGGGAGAGGGTTGGATTAGATCACTTCTGAGGGTGTTTCTAATCCTGAAAGGACAAAAAGGGACTCTCTAGCTGAGGATCAGTCAGGAGCCCAGGCGCTGGAGTCTGACAGGGAGGAGCTGAATCCTGGGTCTGTCCTGTGCTAATTATGTGATCTCAAGAAACAACCTCTTCGAATCTCAGTAGTCTCAGGTATGGAGAAGGCAATGGCACCCCACTCCAGTACCCTTGCCTGAAAAGTCCATGGACGGAGGAGCCTGGTAGGCTGCAGTCCATGGGGTCGCTAAGAGCTGGACACGACTGAGTGATTTCACTTTCAGTTTTTACTTTCATGCATTGGAGAAGGAAATGGCAACCCACTCCAGTGTTCTCGCCTGGAGAATCCCAGGGATGGGAAAGCCTGGTGGGCTGCCGTCTATGGGGTCGCACAGAGTGAGACACGACTGAAGCGACTTAGCAGCAGCAGCAGCAGCAGTAGTCTCAGGTATAAAATCAGGATAACTATACTTAACACCATCAGCTCTTCCAGATCCACTCTTTGCTTTCTACATCAGGCCCTGTGATCCTGGAGGCTCACATGAATGATTTCAGAATGCCACCTTGGCCTTTGCTAGGGATATGCTCAGAGTGGATAGAATGAGGGATGAGCATTGATCCCCAGGGTACCTGGGGGATGGCTACATCCCAGTCATGGCTCAAGCAGCCTTCTTCACAGAGCTCTCTCTCTGGGTTCAGGTAAGCACTTCCTCCCCATGACCAGCCTAGGGGCACTGCTCCATTCCCTTGTGGTTTCCTAACACCCCACTCACACCTTTTTAATATAGTTCCTTTATGAAGCATTCCTCAAATTACCCAATTTGATATGCACCATCTGTTTCCTGCTGGACTCTGACTGATACACCTAATAAACTTGTTTGGAGGATTAAAATTAAATGAGATAATGTAAAGCACAGAGCACAATTCCTTGCCTATAGTAAAAGCCTAATAAACAGCACTTTTACTTTTTTTTTTTCATAATTATTATCAGCTGTATCCCCCTCATTTTATACATGAGAAAATGGAGGCCCCAAGCGGTTAAGATACTAATTCAAAGTCTAATTAACTCAAGACAGTAACAACCCTGGGACCAAGTCCCTGGACTAGCAGCTCTCAGCTCACTACTCTTTCTACAGCAGTTCTTACTGAGCAAAACATGGGGGAGGAGGGAGATCCTTTTGTGATAGATGTTGGAAGAAGGGTTAGATGAGTTAGAGGCAGGGGTGTAGGAGATAATAAGCACCTTTCCATATAGCATTGGTTTGTCTCTGCTAAATTATTGCTGAAATAAAGCACGATATTGTGATTTGGAATCCAGCGATTTCACTAAGAATAAAATAGCTACAGTATAAGAGGAGCAATGTATGTTTGGCAGGGTAAAAACGAAATTATGAACACGTAACTGGAAGGTTTACCAAGAGGCATTGTAATGTTTTTAAGACATATAAGGGATACCAGAATTAATTTTTAAATAAAGGCTGATTTTTAGATTAGCAGTACAGATTAAGTATGAATTTTATAGTTCTTTAGAATACACAATGGTGCTATGAACTTGTATAATCAGGACACTACAGACATTCTATAACTTGATAATACTAATAAATTGATGGACATCATTCAGTTATGTATTCCTACCTTCAGTCATTCAAACAAATATTTATTGTGTCTGTAGTATTTTCCAAGTCTACTATAGGTGTTAATATATAAAAATTAATTAAATATATTCTCTGCTTCAATGGGTTTACATTGTGAAATAAGTAGGTGTATCAACAGATTTTGGTAAGAACAAAAGTAGAAATAAGCCTAGGCTACAAAGAGAGCCATGAAGAGGTGGCATTGCAAGAACAGGCTTTCCTGAGTCAGAATTGAATCTTAGTGAAGAGAAATTAGTCTCAGTGCAGTTATATTCTAGCCTTCTGGATGGATCCTTCCAAATTATTGATAAAAAAATTACCATTTAATTAAAAATTAGCTCCTTCCAATATAGATATTAGTGACAAAATAACCCCCATGTATAATATTGTTTTAATATTATACTTTATTATGGCAGGGTGGCTGAAGTATATGTGAAACAGGAAAATTTAAATAAAATTTGTCTTGGTCACTCGAGTGTATGACAGGAAAAGAGGTATACATTTAAAAGATGATATTTTACACAGACTCCTTGGAAAATGTTACCTTCAAAGAAGATTGCTTTAATGTACTTTACCACTTAGGCCTTATTTATATAATGAGTTAGATCAGGTTTATTTGAGATATAAACACATACTTTGAAAAATGAGTTGGAACGTATGCATGGAGAAGAAACATAGGGCCATTTCTTCCAGAAACCAGGATGGATTCATATACAATTGGACACACTAATAAATATAACACAACTTGAAACAGGTTGTTTCTACATATTCATCACAAAATTGGTCAGTACATCTCAATTTTAAAGGATAAACATAATGCCTAAGTATAATTTACTTTACCATGGTAAAGCTGCTGAATATTTGTGTCTTTCTCTGGAAGTCCAAAGTAAAAAGGTATCTAACTCTGGCTCATTCTCATTTAAGTTGCTTTGTCTACTGACCCGGATCATCTTCACTTGGTTCTCTCTTTTTTTGTCCACCCTACTCCCCTATTATGTGTGTGTGTGTATATATATATATACGTATATATATGTTGTGTTTTATTGTTGTTTACTCACTAAATTGTGTTTGACTCTTTTGGAACCACATGGACTGTACAGCTCATCAGATTCCTCTGTCCATGGGATTTCCCAGACAATAACATTGGAGGGGGTTGCCATTTCTTCCTCCAGGGGATCTTCCTGATCCAGGCATTGAACCCCCATCTCCTGCATTGGCAGGTGGATTCTTTCCCATTGAGTCACCAGGGAAACATACACCTATATATGTATGTATACATATCTCCATTTTAGTCATCCATAATTACACTTGGAACTTAAACTTACTTTCAAGATATCAGATGTAGAGATTTTTTTTCCCTTGTCGTATCTTTATTCTCTATTGAAACAAACTATTCTGTCTTCGGAGAAGGCAATGGCACCCCACTCCAGTACTCTTGCCTAGAAAATCCCATGGACGGAGGAGCCTGGTAGGCTGCAGCCCATCTATGACTCATTACAAATTCTGGTTTCTTGAACATTTTCTGCCATTCTATCAGCCATATCTTGATTTACTTGATTGCATACCCAGTTTAAAGCATTCAGTTCAGTTCAGTTCAGTTGCTCAGTCATGTCCAACTCTTTGCGACCCCATGAATTGCAGCATGCCAGGCCTCCCTGTCCATCACCATCTCCCGGAGTTCACTCAGACTCACGTCCATCGAGTTCGTGATGCCATCCAGCCGTCTCATCCTCAGTCGTCCCCTTCTCCTCCTGCCCCCAATCCCTCCTAGCATCAGAGTCTTTTCCAATGAGTCAACTCTTCGCATGAGGTGGCCAAAGTACTGGAGCTTCAGCTTTAGCATCATTCCTTCCAAAGAAATCCTAGGGCTGATCTCCTTCAGAATGGACTGGTTGGATCTCCTTGCAGTCCAAGGGACTCTCAAGAGTCTTCTCCAACACCACAGTTCAAAAGCATCAATTCTTCGGTGCTCAGCCTTCTTCACAGTCCAACTCTCACATCCATACATAACCACAGGAAAAACCATAGCTTTGACTAGACGGACCTTAGTCGGCAAAGTAATGTCTCTGCTTTTGAATATATTATCTATCTAGGTTGTTCATAACTTTTCTTCCAAGGAGTAAGCGCCTTTTAATTTCATGGCTGCAGTCACCATCTGCAGTGATTTTGGAGCCCCCCAAAATAAAGTCTGACGCTGTTTCCACTGTTTCCCCGTCTATTTCCCATGAAGTGATGGGACCAGATGCCATGATCTTCGTTTTTTGAATGTTGAGCTTTAAGCCAACTTTTTCGCTCTCCTCTTTCACTTTCATCAAGATGCTTTTTAGCTCCTCTTCACTTTCTGCCATCAGGGTGGTGTCATCTGCATATCTGAGGTTATTGATATTTCTCCCGGCAATCTTGATTCCAGCTTGTGTTTCTTCCAGTCCAGCGTTTCTCATGATGTACTCTGCATATACGTTAAATAAGCAGGGTGAAAATATAGAGCTTGACCTACTCCTTTTCCCACAATCGTTAACCATTTATGTTATTTTTCTTTTTAAAAAGTAATATATACTCATTAAAGACTATTTGACAGTGTGGAAAAGTGGGTAAAAGATAAAATGACCCATAGATAAAGTATCCAGACACAGTGCTGTCAAAATTTAATTGTATTTCTTTGCATTTTTTCTATATGTAGTTCCTTTTTTGTAGTTGTAACTGTGCTTTGCATAAAACTGCATTCTAGTTAAGCTTTCAAGTTCTTTATGACCATCAATCTAGATGTCATCAATTAAATTATCATAATTCACTTTTCCATTACACTATTGTTTGGCTCTAATTTATTATTTTGTATTTTATGTACAATTCTGTAACAAGCACTTTTGTATGTAAAGATTTTTCAGAATTATTTTCATAGAATGGATTCCTGAACATAGATTGAAGGGTGTGAGTGTATTTAGGTTGACATTCAAAGCCTCTGTTGCTTTCTGAACATTTTGTCATGACCTCCGTGACAATCTCCATCTTATTCATTTTCTGTTTCTCTGGCTGAATAATCAGCTTTTGAAGGAAGAAGTCCTGAATACCTACACTTTATAATCATGGTCTGAATTTCAATTGGCCTCCTGAAGCTAAGATTATTCTCCTACCCATTTTCTGTGGTGAATCCTTATTTTGACAATACCTCATTTTATCTTCTAATCCCTTGTCCCTCTCTCCCCTTCCTTTCCCCTCCTTTCCTCCTTTTCTCTACAAAACACTCAGAAGCCCCTCAGTACTCTTGCCCTTCCCTTCTCAGATGACTCCATGTCCAGTGTCACTGAAACTGAGAATTTCCAGCATGAGTTTTGCAATACTCTCTTCTGTTATTTCCCACTCTCTCAGTTAAGAATGACCACTTCTTATCTTTTCACTCTTATATTGAATGAAATGTTTGTTACATAAAGAGCATATAGGGAACATATTTGGCTGTTATAGAGTATAATAATAAAAGGAACATTTGTAAACTAGCCACCCAACAAAAGAAGGGGAACATTGCAAATACTTGTGTTCCTTTCCTTTCAGCTTTCTACTTTTCCCTGGGCAACTACTAGCCTGAATTTTTTTGAAAAATTATGTTTTGTGTGCATGTATTCCTGAAATATATATACAGCATATCAAAGATATAAATCATATATAATATAACATTATTCATATATTAATAAATATCAAACCTTCTCTCTCTATACTATACATTGGTATTGTATGTATATACGTATGTGTGTGTATATATATATATATTCTTAAATAATAGCCATCGTCCTTTTTTAAAAAATAAAGAGGTATCACAACTCAATGTAGTCTTTCTGGATTCTTTTTTTCATTCGACATCATATTTTTAGATAAATTTTGTGTGTGTGTAGCTATAGTTCATTACTTTTTCCTTCTGCTTGATACTCCATTGTGTAAATATAACTCTATTTATCTTTCCTTCTTTGGGTTGTTACCATTTTGTTGTTTGTTGTTGCTGTTATAAAGCGTTCTGCTATAAGTATTCTGGTATGTGTCTCTTGATGTTTATGTGCAAGGAATTTTCTATATTTAGAGTATAAACCTAGGAGTGAATTGTCAGATTGTTTAGTATAATAAACATGGTCAGCTTTGTAAGGTAACGTGAAATATTTTCTGGGAATTGTACTAATTTACACTCCCGCTATTTGTATGTCAGATATCCTATTGAGCCACATCTTAACACCTGGTTATTTTGTATTTTTCTCCCCTCCACTCACCACTTCCTCCTTCTCCTTCTCTTCCTCTTTCTTTCCAAGTCTGGTTTGAGTGTACAAAGGTATATCACTTTAGTTTTTAACATGCATTTTCTGAATCACTAATGAGGCTGAGCATTTATATGCTTCTTCTTTACTTTGTTTTCTTTTCTGAGATATACTTGTTTATGTATTTCCCACATTTTCCTATTGAGTTTTTGGTCTTTTTATTTATTAATTTTATGAGTTCTATATTGCAAATATTTTCTTCCAATTTGTGGTTTGTTTTTTCATTTTATTTGAAACATGTTTTGATAAACAAAAGTTTAAAATTTTATTGTAGTTTATCAACATTTTTTTAATGGGCTGTGTTTTTTATGTCTTATATAAAGGATTCTTTCATATCCTAAAGTTATAAAGATCTCTTTCTGTAAAATCTTTAATATATTTGGTTGGTTTTTCATTTTTATACTAATTTTTAATCAATAATGAATTTACTTTTTGTGTGTAGGAGTGAAGTAAGAATCCATTTTCATCTTCTCTGTGTGGGTAACCCACACCCCAACCCTACTGCTTCCTTAGTGATCTTTACTCCATTTTCATATATCAATTTCTCTATAAATTATCTGGGCCTTCAATATAGGTAATAATACAGTCTCCAGAAAATGCAGTGCTTTTCCTCCTTTTCCAATCCTATGACCTTTCTTTTTCTTCCTTTCCCCCTTCCTTCTATTCTCTCCTTCCTTTTTTCCCTCTTCCTTCTCCTTTCTTTCTCTCTCTCTTTTTGATCTTATTGCCTTTTCTAGCACCAGCTCTCCAGGACAATGAAAAGAAGCATTCTTAAGTAGGCCATCATTGTATCTTTTCTGATTTAAATGAGTGATTCTAGCATTTCTCCATTAACAATGTTGTTTACTATAGTTAATTGATAATAATCTTCATCAGATTAAGGAAAAGAATTTCCCCCATGCCTAGTTTTCTAGGAGTTGTTTGTTTGCTTGTTTTTAATAAATGAAAGTTAAGTTTTGTTAAATTGTGTCTCTTTTTGCAATAAAATGATCATTTTTTTTCCTTTACTCTGTAATTGTGGGAGACTTCATTTATAGTTTTTCTAATCTCAAAGTACTCTGATATCTCTGGACTACATCCAAGTTGATCATAGCACTACATTTACTGTACACAGCTGGGTTTAGATGAACAATGTTTTGTTTATGAGTTTTGAATTTCTACTGGTGTAAGAAAATAGCTAGTAATTTTCCTTTCTTCTTTTTTCCCCTTAAATCTGTTATCTTCTTTGCCTATTCTTAGTGATAAGGTTATATTGGCTTCATATAATCAATTAAATTTGGAAGGATCTCCCCAGTTTTTGTTCTCTAGATAAATTGATATATGATTGAAATTATCTGTTTCTAAAAAGTTTGGAAGGGTTTAGTATGAAATAATGTTGGTTTTCTTTTAAAAAGCTGATTCTTAATTACTGATTACATTCCTTTAATAATTATTACATGAAAATTCAAATGTACTCATCTTTTTGAGTAGGTTTAGAAAGTTAAAATTTTATATGAACTTATCAGCATCAACTGTTTTCAAACATTTCATGATGATGTATATCTGTCTTTTGATGCTACATTTTTAATGTCTGTTATATCTGTATACATGTGCACTATTTTTATTCATAATATTTTGTGACTAGTAGTATTCTATTGTGCTTTTTTATATTTCTTAAGTTGGATGCTAAAATGACCTTAATCACTATCAGAAGAGGAGAGAAGTCGTGGAAAGGTTACTTGGATGTAATCTCATGTTGTTTTCCTGTTGATCACTAATCTCAGGGATTCTAGGTGCTGTTTCATTTGTGAGCGATTTGCAGTCGGTTTTGAAATGTTTATTTAAAAAGAAATTCATGATTTTCTTTAAGGATCCTATTTCAACTTTGAATTAAACAAAAACTTTCAAACTAGATATACCTACCCAGGATGAGGAGATCAGTATTTTTACTTTGAGTCACTTGATTTCTAAATACCAGTTTTTCCCTCTGTGTGTAATTTTTTTGTCACAATGATTTATGAGCTTCACATATTCATGTAAGATCAACAAAATATGAACCAATGGGAATTATGTATTTTATGGTTTTATTAGTTCTCCAAGCAATATTTGGAAATACATGACCAGTATAATTTATTTCACTTTAGAGTTAGGAAAATGGAGACATTGAGAAACAATTTTTAAGGCACCACAACAAATTAAGGTAAAAACCTGAATTAACTTGCTGGTATGTTCTTAATCTAGATTTTAAAAAATCTTCTATTAAACTTCGTGTTTATGAATAGCCAAAGTGTCTCCATTGTTGGTTTTGTGGATTTATATTTATCAGATGGCTAAAAGGAGCTTCTTATTCAGGGACTTTAAACATCCTCTCTGCAACTTTTGGCAAGAAAGTAGTTACAATGGCCAGCTGATCAAGTGCCAACTTAGGAGGACCACTAAGAAAACCACATTAAAAAATATCTTTAATTCTTCTATTTTAGTTTTCAGAAGCATAAGAAAGGACATTTTCTTACATACTATAAAGAAATCTATAGTAAAACAGGGGCTTTCCTGGTGGATCAGATGGTGATGAATCCGCTTGCAATGTGGGAGATCTGGGTTGGATCCCTTGGTTGGGAAGGTCCCTTGGAGGGGGGCATAGCAGCCCACTCCCATATTCTTGCCTGGAGAATCCCCATAGACAGAGGAGCCTGGCGGGCTATAATCTGTGGGGTGCAAAGAGTCAGATTCAACTGAGTGACTAAGCACATACATACAGTAAAACAGACAAGTGATTCTGTATCTTAAATACAAAGCGTAGTATTTTTAAATAACCATAAAGCTGAGATATGATGTACTCAGCGTTTCATGGAGATAAATTAGGCAGCAAAAGTCTACCCCACAAATTAAAATGAGTAGTATATTCATTCATACATCTTTTAAGGGCCATTTTAGACAAAAGACATAGTGGTATATGGTGAAAGTGAAGCTGGCTAGAGAGTTAAAGAATTTGCTTCCAGCACTGTGAACCTCAGCACGTCTCTGGCATGGTCTGTGGCTAGCCCTTTAGATCATATCTAAGGATGTCTCCAGATCAGTGGTTCTATATAATCTAGGGCAATAGAGAATTACCTGGTCTCTCATCTCACTGCCTATTCAAAGGGGTACTGGAAGTATAATCCTGAGAGATCCTGATAAGATTAAATCATTGATAGCTTAAGGCAGATGGGGTGGGAAGGAACATAGAGAAAAACTGAATTGATTTGATACCATAGAAGTTTATTGTTTATTTTCTAACTTGGGAATCACCTATTTTGATCATATAACTCACTATCTTGGTCCCTTGGAGCAAACAAACTAGATTTATCCTGATATAGATGTCAAATAAGGCTTAAAGGTATCTTGTTTTTAGGTTGTATATACCAGGTTAAGTTGGTCAGCTAGAATTAGGAATATAAAACCATGTAACAAATCATAAAATAGTTTTCACTTAGGTTTCATGCCACTTTGTTGCATGTGGCGCCATTCTACCTTGGGTTGTGGTTTCCTAGAAGGCGAAGAATGTAAGATTGAGTATATTTTTAAGCGCTAAAATTCTGCAAGCTGTGGCTCTAAGATGAGGTTAAGCATCAAGCCAGCAGTGGCATTCTTGCTTTGAATTTTATTCCTACAAAAGCAAAAAGAACGCTTTGTGGGTTCTGCTCTTTATTAAGGAGACTGGAGAAATCTTGAAGGATTTGCTCAATCTTTTTTCTGTTTTCAGAAAACAGAAAAACCAAACACACATGGAGATGTGGCTGGGACATTGACTTAGAAAAGGCAGGCAGGATGTAAACTTGGGCGGGCACCGGACGTCTCTGCTCTGTGAATGAGTGTTGTGCTATGAGCTAATGTGTAAAATACATTGTTTTTGGCTGCCTCTCTGAATCAGTCAGAATGTTTTGGCTGCAAGTAACAGAAAACCCAATTCAGTCTGGCTTGAACAATAAAAGAATAAGGCTATGCCATTGGCAAGAGGTGAGGTAGGCTCCATCTCTCTCTTCCTTCAATGCTCTTGGCTCTGCCCTCTTATGGGCATCAGATTTATTCGCAGGCTGGTGGCCAGATGACCTGAGCAGTTCTGATCTCCCCAAAACAACCCAGAGGAAGAACACCTGTTTCTCTTTCTTTGGATATTGTCAAGGGAATATGGGTGCAAACAATTTCAGAAGTCACCAGCAAACTTTCCATCACATCTCATCCATACATATTTTCAGAATGCTTGAATAGGCTTAACCAGGTATCTTGAAACAACTACCGGTTAGAGGAGGACCCAGTCCTGAAGGTAGGAGCAGACACTTTCCTGTGTTACTGGTGCAAAATGGGCTGAGAGAAGGGTTAGATTCTGAGAAGACAATTTTTTCTCAGTTTAAAACACAGTGGACTAGGGACTTTCCTGATGGTCCAGTGGTTGAGACCCACGCTTTCACCGCAGCTGGTTTGGGTTCAGTTCCTGTTTGGGGAACTAAGCTCCCCATATGCTGCCTGGTATAGAAAAAAAACACAGTGCACTAAAAACTAGTACAACTTCTGGCAAATACTGGACTTTTGGAATAGTTGTTCCATATTTAGCACTGACGAGCTGCTAGCCAGTGTGTCTAACATAATCTTAGAACCCTTGTTCCTAATAGTTTTCTATCTTCCAGAGCAGAGTTCGCTGATCATGGGCAGAGATCAGGATGTAATAGATCTTTTACTTATATGAACAATAATAGCATACTGTTGAGAACTCCCTTGGGTAGTATATTGGGGGTTCCAGTGAATCCGTGATGTTTGGTTTTCAAAAAGAAGTAAATAATGACATCACTATCATAAAGAAAATGATACAGTTGGGAAAATTATGAACTTTTCAAAACAAAGGGAATTTGTTTAAACACACACAAACAATAAAATATCATGGAATAAAAATATTTCCCTAATAATAAAAATTTTGGTTTTTAAGTGAAAAAAAAATGACTACAAAAGAGAAAAGAAATTTAGTGACTTTTGGAAGGAGATTTTTTTGCTGGAGGGAATATGTACAATTGAGGGACAATGAATAATTTGTATAAAGAAAAATAGTTTTATCCCTGGAAAAGCTAGACCAAGACCTGTAGCCATACTTTATACAGCATCATTTAGGGAATGTGGGGCCATCATTATTATGTGATGGATGGCAATAGGTGACCAATGATTTCTTTATAGCTTTATAGGTAGTTTAGGCATTGAACATGATGCAAATTAAGGAAACACCAGCTACTGCACCGTCAATGTTATTAATCTTTCCATTTTAGTTACTGACATGAAAACATACATATTTAAAAATACTTTTCTTTTTTTGGCAAAGTAGAGCAATTAGTTTTTTGGAAGTTCGTAGAAATCACAATTGAGAAACCAATTACAAAGAAATGTTCTTTACTCCACTTTTTTTGGATATGACACTTTCTGTTTGTTCCTGAACAGGTTTTTCAAGAAGAAACTCTGCCCATTCTGTAGGCAGGTGGCTCCCTGCTCTGCTGTTTCAGACCTTCAATCACTAGTGACATGCCTGCAATCCACAAAGTCCTGGGTGTCTCTTTTAGCTATCATCATCTAAAAGACATCTAAAAGGGTTTTTTAGTGCTTGAAAGCATTAGGTTTCATTTTTTGCATTCCACAAGGTAAGTGGAAAAGTTGATCCACCATGACATGAAGGGCTCAAATCTGCATGAACTTTTTGTTTTTCTACCAGAAGTAATCCTTTCTTTCTTTCTTTGTAAGGCTCAAGTTCACCTAAAAATTGTTGACTCTTTCCTAGAGACGCACAGCCCAGCAAAACTAAGCCCAACTCACTGAAATTGACATCCACCAGCAAAAGTATGGCTATTTTAATACTAGAGACACATTCACAGAATGACTCAACTTGCTAAGTAGCAAAATATAGAGATAGTGTACTGAGATCAAGAAGAGTCAATCATCAACCACTCCGATTATTTTTAAATAGACTTACTATACTTTTAAAGGAGTATTATTTTAATAAAACAATCCACAAATAAATACAAAACAAAAGGGCAAATGTAGAGACATATTGCAAGTAAGCATGCATACCAAAAAGGTAAGTGCAAATTAGATTTGAATATTCATGAGTCACAAATCATTGACAGTTTGAAATAATGCAAAACAGCTTTATAAATGAGGTTAAGGCAAGGGACATCAAAGAAATGCATAGCTAAATCAATAGCAATTTGATTGTGCATATACTTGTAAGTTGCAGTTACAATTTTTGTGACATGGGAGAAAAAATACTGTGTATCTGATGAAGAAAGAAGATACATAAATATCCCTTTTGTATGTTATATTTTTCCAATTCATCAGGTACTTGGCGACCAGCCAGGTAGAAAGTGGTTGGACATCTTCATCCCCACCCCCACCTCTCCAAGACATAGTTTCCTTTTCAGAATCAGTTTCAGACTATGCCTGAAGTGCCCTTGTTCCACTAAACAGAATTAGATTTACAATTCCTACAGAGTTGGTTTCTAAAATAAAGGTTATCATCTAGCATACATGACTAGAGAATGGCTCAACTTAAACCTTCGTGACAAAATCCTTTGCATTAGACCATATAGTTTCAACAAATATTTTCTCTATTTTGAAGGAAGTAGATGAATTCAAGGGCTTCCCAGGTGATGCTGGTGGTAAAGAATCTCCCTGCTAATGCAGGTGATATAAGATGTGGGCTTGATCCCTGTGTCAGGAAGATCATCTGGAGAAGGGCATGGCAACCCACTCCAATATTCTTGCCTGGAGAATCCCATGGACAGACGATCCCAGTGGGCTACAGTCTATAGCATCACAAAGAGTCAGGCACAACTGAAGCGATGTAGCTTGCACACAAGCATGAAGATGGGAACAATTTGGAAGACTATTTTGAAATAATTTGAGATGTAAAATATAGGCAACCTTGTAATTTAAATGAATATGTTTTTATTTTGTTCAGCAATTAACTAGTTATTAATTTGTTTTTAGTTCTTTTTGGGATGTGTGTGTGTATGTATACAAGTGCATGCTATGTGAAGAAATAGAATGGTAGGACTTACAAATTAAAGAATTGTTTAGGGCCTGCCTTAAAGTACAAATGTTTCCGATTCATTTTTCGCTGAAGTTTCTATTGGGGTTACTAGCTGTAAGTTATGAAGTATTTCTAGGATGCTGTCTTCTGCCAGCCTCTTTATTGTGTTCTGTCTGCTTTCTAGGATGATTGATGAAGTTGGTGACATCATGTGAAAATCATGGCACACAACAGCACTAATTTTGGAAGAGGCTGGGGGATTGTGGTCTGTTTAGAAAATCAATCTGTATCTTCTTGCTGGGCCATGCTTTCAGGCAGACATCTAGACTGTAGAGGTAAAATCCAGATGTGGAATAATTACAAAGAGAGAATTTTGCATTGTCTCCAATTCCCTGCTCTATTAGGAAAGAAGGTAAGACAACTTCCATGCTATTAATAATCAAGAGTATCCATAGCTTCCAAAAGCAATGGCCTTGAGAATTTTTAAGGTCTTTACATGAAGTCTGCAAATCATCATTTGTCAGTTTTGATTCAGCTCAAGCTTAGCATTATATTTGCAAACAATACTGTTATTTTGGTTCTATAGCTAAAAGTTTCTCTCAAAAGTTATTAGCTCATTTGACCTTAACAAACAAGTATCTCTATTACTCCTTTCAGCAAATGGTTGTCATGTTTTATTATGAGGCTATTTAAATTATTTACATCTCTTTTAAATAGTTTAGGTGCAATATTCAATGATTTCTAGTAGCAGGGGTCTATATAGAAAAATTTATTCTTCTTCTATTCTAGTTCCGTATATTTACATCCTCAATATAATTCCAACATTATTTTAGTTCCATTAGGTTAAGTTACTAAACTTTCTTGACAAGGATGACAATTTACAGCACATATATTTGATTATTTTGATTAAGTTCTTCTTCATATATGTGTATATTTAAATACACAACATAAAATACACATAGCACTATATATACACACATATATATAAAAACAATAACTTAATCTCTAAGTTAAAACATAAGACCCTGGACTAGCAAAGGAATCTAGACTTTTTGTTCTCCTTCACAATCTATGGGATGAAAAGAAAGTCATTTGGGTTTTTATTTTCTTGCCTTTTTAAACTAGGGGAGATAATATATCAAACTTTGATTTCGACAGCAGGAAAGTGCCTGACTAGCCAGTGCCATCACTGAGATGAATTTCTTTAACCGTCTCCCTTGTCTTGGGTCAAGAAGTTAGAGGGCCTGGGAGCTGTCATTTCTGGTCATTCAATATCAAAATGGAGGAAAGATAGAATAAAATAAAAGACTTAGCATTGATTCTGAATTACTTAACGCTGTCTTACTGAATTCCAATGAAGTCTTGTCTTATCGTGGAAAAGAAACAGTCTCCCTCTACCCTAAATGTCACTTTGGGAAACTCTTGGGCCTCCTGCTCATTTTGCTGTGTAAATAGAATTAATCTCATCTTGAAAGAGCGGAGGAGTGGCAGTTCAGCGACTTCTATTTCCTATGCTGCCACTAAGTGCTGCTGCTAGCGACTCGTATAGGGGACTTCACATTCTTTGGATCTCTGTTTCCTCATTTACAAAGGAAGAGATGGGTCTAGAAGCAGCAGTTTTCAAATGACGCCTCTGAATCCCTAGGGCTGTGAAAAATCAGCAAGTCTTCATGCAAGAGAGAAGAGCTGGTGGAACTCACGACAAAGGCCAGTATTTTCTTCCTCATCTCTATATATGCTGCTGCTGCTGCTAAGTCGCTTCAGTCGTGTCCGACTCTGTGCGACCCCATAGACGGCAGCCCACCAGGCTCCCCCGTCCCTGGGATTCTCCAGGCAAGAACACTGGAGTGGGTTGCCATGTCCTTCTCCAATGCAGGAAAGTGAAAAGGGAAAGGGAAGTTGCTCAGTCGTGTCTGACTCTTCACGACCCCATGGACTGCAGCTTACCAGGCTCCTCCATCCATGGGATTTTCCAGGCAAGAGTACTGGAGTGGGAGGCCATTGCCTTCTCCGCATCTCTATATATAGACCTTAGCAAAATTTAATTTGAGAAAAGGAAAATGACTTAAAAAGTCTGAGAACACTGAATTTAAAAAGTTATGATTGCTAAGATTTCTTATGGTTTGTTAATTTTGATTTACCACCAATTTGTTCCAAAACTAGTCCAGTGAATATTAAGGTTATATATATATAACTGTATTTAAAAGAAGTCATGAACATGACAATTCTTGCCACCTCAATATTCACTGGACTAGTTTTGGAGGAACCAACCTAAAACTTTAAAGAAGAGGGACCTAGAAAAGACAAAATGGAAGGTGAAATCTTAGTGAAATTTTAACTGAACTTCTATATATTGTTGCTTAACTGAACGATGCCCTTGAGGTTGAGCAATGTCCCACCTACCTGTCTACCCCAGGCGTGGACTCTGCATCATTCTATCCAATAGCTGTTTCTCTTTTTAAGGTCTACTTCAGAGATCCTTAGGTGGTCCACAGTCTGTTACCATCTCCTTTCTTCAAGAATTAATTGCTCTGTACTTTTAGGGAATTTTGTTTCCAATATTTCTGGAATACTTACAGCACTGTGTTATAGTTAATTGTACTTGGGTGGCTGGCTTCCTTGTTAGGTCTTGAGGATTTAGTTATTTATTCTATATCTTGCTGAATGTAGGATCTTAGTTCTCCAACCAGAGATCGAACCCATCCCTGTCACCCCACCCCTGTGTTGGAAGCACAGAGTCCTAACCAGTGGATTGACAGGAAAGTTGGCTGGTCTTGAGTTTTCAGAATGCAGGGACTGGATATTAACTGTGTTTGGATTCTCAGTACAGAACTAGTTCTGGGATTTGAAACACTCAGAATGAATATTCTTCAGAAAAGTGATGTGAAGTAAATTTACAACAAATTATCTATATAATTACAGTGAAGTAATTATCTTTCAAGATCTTCATAAAAGATGATAGCGGTCCTCTTTTAGACATCTATATTCAACCATTCAATTCAATGCAACAAATATTGTGCTGATTGTGTGGTATTATACATTTAAAGGGGTGTCATGCATGAAGCTCATCTAGGGATCAGAGGAGTTAATAAGACCTACAACCTTCATAATTAAAATGTGAGACAGTACATGATTAATGCTGTAATATGAGCATGACCAAAGTGCTTTGGAAACTCTAAGGACTGGGGATTAATGGAAGGGTTGCATACAGAATCTGTACTTTGATTTGGAAGAGCAATAGGTTTTCAGGCAAAAACCGAGAATGAGATGAGGGCAATGTAGAAAATCATATGCATGCCTAGTTGTGTCTGACTCTGTGATCCCTTGGGCTTTAGCCTGCCAGGTTTCTCTGTCCATGGAATTTTCCAGGCAAAAATACTGGAGTGGGTTGCATTTACTTCTCCAGGGGACCTTCCCAGCCCAGGGATTGAACCTCCATCTCCTGCGTCTCCTGCATTGGCAGGTGGATTCTTTACTACTGAGCCATCTGGGAGGCCCATAGAAAACTGTAGGTGAAAGGGATTTCCTGGTACATGAAGAAGACTGCGTTAGATACAGAAATTGTATAGATTTTGCAGTAATTGGGGAGAAGTCTGGAAAATGAGGTAGAAGGCTTACTTAAATACCATACTGAGGAGTCTGAATTATTTCCATGAAAATTAGAACTCACCAAAAGAGAAGCAGAAGAATTCTAGTTTACGAAGTTTTGTCTGCTATTACCATATAAAATGATTTGAAGGGTAAACTTTGAAGATGCAGAGAATAGTCCAAGCAAAAGAGAACTGGAGGATCCCAGGCACGGGGGAACCTGGTGGGCTGCCGTCTATGGGGTCGCACAGAGTCGGACACGACTGAAGCGACTTAGCAGCAGCAGCAGCAGCAGGAAAAGAAAGTAGCAAATAAAGTTGGTAGTAAGATAAACTAAAGGATAACAAGTTCAAAATACTTCTGAAATGTATTGAATAGAAGCTATGTGACGAAGATTATTACCCAGGACTTCAATTCACTAATATTAAATTCAACACTTTTGATGCCTTCCAAATTATTTAAAATATTAACAAAATTAATAATTAGCAATATTCATGTTTATTTTTTATGAGGTGGTAATGTTATTCCTCAATCTGTTGTCACACTTGTCATACTTGCCATTAGGTAATCAATCTATCAAGGGTCTTATTCACAATTTTAACAACTGATGCCTTAAATGTCTCATTTTCCTATTTTAGGGTTCAGACTTGGAATACTTCTTAATAACTTTAAATAAAATTCAAAAACACCCATGCTGATAACATATGTGAATTTAGAATGCTCTAATTTTAGTACAAAACCAAGTTATCATCTAATAGTTTGTTTAAAATAAAAATAAACTATCTCTTATTAGTAAAATTTGACAAAATCTCTTCAATGCAAAATGAATGTCCCATCATAAATTATAAAAAGGTACCTCCAAGATGGCTGGTATTGACACAAGATCCAAAGATGGGAATGTGCCCATGAGCCCAGGGGAGATGTTCTGGGAAAGAAACAGGGACATACTAGAAGTTACACGGTGCTGCTGAGTAATGACAAGATTGGATTCTGCTATGGACTGGTGGTGGACTGGGATGGAGTCCACTTAGGAATACAGGAGGAAAGGAGGTGGAAAACGAAAGGGCAGATGCCTCTAGGATGCTTTGGTCTCATACTACTGTTCTCCAGACCCTCATCACAGAGGACCCTCAGGACCTACCTTCCACACCCCTTCAGGACTTGCTCATCTTCACTTCTTGAGCAAAGGCTGTGGGATGGCTAGGTAATTTGAGGGATCTTTTCCTTAATAATTTACTCAAAAGTGTAACCATCAGTCATCTAGACCCTGAAACCCTGATCTTGTCTTTGAATGAAGGATATTGTAATACAGTCAATGGGGTTGCTAAGAGTTGGACATGACTGAGCAATTTCACTTCACTTTTGAAAGCATCATTTATTACAAATGCAGAGCAGTGGATAGATTTTAGTGTTCTATGCAGATGGCAGCATTCTTACACTCCACAAAATTCTGACTTTTTTTTGGTAAGACACTACTGGTAAAGAAACTGCCTGCCAATGCAGGATACATAAGAGATGCGGTTTGATCGCTGGGTCTGGAAGATGCCCTGGAGGAGGGCATGGCAACCCACTCCAGTATTCTTGCCTGGAGAATCCCATGGACAGAGGAGCCTGGTGGGCTACGGTTCATAGGATCACAAAGAGTCAGACACGACTGAAGCAACTTAGCACACACACACTTGACTGAATAAAAATCAACTGGTCGAAATTGCTGCTGAGTTTCAGTTGTCTCAAATGTTTTATTGTATTTTCTAAACAAATAGGCAATATTCAAAATCCTAGTGAAGCATTTATACTATTCCAAAAGAGAGAGAAAAGCAAGGGGCTGGTTAACATAAAATTCAGGATAATGTTATCTATGGAAGAGAGTGGGAAGAAGACTATACATGTCTATTTGTTTACATACTTATGTGTCTTACATGTATGCTATAAATCTTGTTTAATTTATTTGATCTTTGATAAATTACTTGCAGGAGAGAACTATAAAGTGTGGTACAAATAATAATAATTATGATACCATGATTTTAAACTATTAGGGTTGTGGAATTAAGCAACTGACTGTTCCTCAGTGTTCTGAATTTTCTGTTCCAATCTATTAAATAAATAGCAATGGTCCCCAATCTTTTTGGCATCTGGGACCAGTTTTGTGGAAGACAAGTTTTTCCACTGTCTGGGGCAGGGAGGGGGTGATCACTTGGGGATGATTCAAGTGCATTACATTTATAGTGCACTTTATTCCTATTGTTATTATATCAACTCCACCTCAGATCATCAGACATTAGATCCTGGAGGGTAGGGGCCTCTGAAATAGGGCATTAAGTACTATGGGAAAAAGGAAAACATGAAAACAAAAAAAGACAGAGGTATGGTGCCAAGGAATTTCTACCCTCCCAGAGAATTCTTGCTTGAATAGGACTGGTGGTGTGAACAGCCTGTATAAAACACAGCAATAGACTACCCACAACTGGCTGTAGGGTGGGTGTTTTGCACGGCCCTTCCTCGAGTTCAAATCAAAGTGTAAGAATTCAGCCACATGATATCAATCAGTTATCTTCATTTTCAAGATAATCACTGTGGCATTATTTCCTTTCAAAATTTTAGATTAGTATTTATTAGTTTATCAATACTAGTATAAGACTGAAAATGGAGAGCTGATATCATTCTTGAAAATGCTCACCTGAGTTATCAGTGGTCTGTTTCCTGAGGAATCCACCTCAGTCATTACTCTGTGTTTGTTTCTATTCTTCCTGTTCAAACAGTATTTGCTCTGAATAGCTGAAAAATGCCCTAGGCTTTATTATGAAGTGGGATCTTCATTTAGGCAGAATGGAAAGTAAACTCCATGCCCTGGGAACATTCATGACTTTTGGTCTCTTTAACCTGAACTGGAGCTGAATCAGTAGCCTAAAGGTGAAAGCCTCTAAATCCTTTTATTACCCCAAACCCTATAATCTTTTTGTTTTAACCAAGTATACACAAGAAAGGTAGCAGAACTTCCCAGTTAACAAGTCAAGAAATCTCTACCTCAGATAAGAATCCAGCACTTTGGTTTACTCTCGTAACAAAATATTTAAAATCTAAAGAGGCCCTTTGGTGGGTGGGTGGGTTGTGTGGGGGGCGGGGGATTGTTTATTTTGATGACCAGATACATTCTTTTGTTTTGTAAAAGCCACATCCCCATTTTGCCTTCTTGGGAAATTTCTGTTTCTAGCACCCTATCATTATTTGCTATCAAACTTCATATCTTTTGTTTGAAGCATCTAAAAATAAAAGTAGTTGTTTAACTAATTTTCTCTTGAGCTTAATTTAGCAATTATCAAATCAGGTTTGTCAATACAATGACTGAATCAGATGTGACCCAGACATTAACATTTTTAAAATCCTCTGTAGCCTTCTTCGATTGCTTCAAGTTATAGTAGCTACAAACAAAACCTTGATGGGGTCAATAAGAAATAAAATGTACTCTCCTCTGTCATTTCAAAGTCATCTATTAAAGTAACTCAAATATAACATTTGACTACATTGGAATACAAATAGAATAGAATAATGAGGCTTATGTTTAGAAACGCAAAGAGCATTTTGGAAAGTATTTTAGGAAGAATTAATCTAATTCTAACTATTAATATTCTTTCAAAATTTGATTTTCATTCTTGTACATGTGGATGCCACAAAAATGCTATTTAAGGTTTATCTTTCTTTTTCCCTTTCTCATTCTCATGCTGATATTTCTTGCTGTAATCTGAAACACTTTGGAGAATAATTTTTTTCCTCAGACATATGAAGCTGATGTGAATATCAAAATGATATAGCGGAACCAGGAAGAATAACATTTGAAATCATAGTAGGTTAGGTGAACTCATATTTAACTAGGTTCTTGGTAAGTATGCAGTGTATTATTAATGACTGCTTATTTCCTCAGGAACCATGTTTGTTTTTGGCAAATTAATTTTATGCTGTGATGTGGAATAATACTTAGCTTTCTGTAACTGTTGAAAAGGCACTAGCAATATTATATCATATGTTATGTTTAATAGTCATTGCTAAGTCTACCCAGAAATATGTAAGATGGTTAAATAATAGCATTCATTTTGCTTTCACTATTCTTTAAGCTTCCTAACACTAGAAAATACCAATGAAAGCTTAAACATTGTTATATATGACTGGAACTCAAAGTTATTTTTTGCCATCATTGTAAGGAATACTGTGCATCTTATATATCTTGATATCCTATGTACAGAAAGTGACATCTACTGGAGAAAGCAGAACTGAATATTTACTTTCCAAACTACTTCCCTGCCAAACTTCCAGACAAACTGCACTGTCCTCAAGATTATCCCAAAGTTTGAAAGCAAAGAAAGATTTTATTTAGTTCAATATGGTATAGAGTCTGGGTTGTTCTGGGTATCATTTTTTCAAACATGCCCTTTGGGAAAAAAGAGGTTATGAGGGTCACACAAAATATCTCATAAGCAATGTGATTGGAGGAGTCTGGAAAACACAATTTTAGCACATTACCTTAAGGGTAAAACTGAAGTTCTAAATAACCATAAGCCATTAAGCGGCAGCTTTAAACAGAATTCCTTTGTAACAAATAGCTTGAAAACATGTTTGGAAAATATGTAACTTCTTTAAATGGTCTGGGAACAGGAGTTGTAAAACATAGTATGGGATTAGAATACATAATTTCTTTCTCATGAAAAGGCATCCCCATAATACTTTGAAGCCTAACCATTTTATTTATTCATCTTGGAAAGATGTGTGTCCAACTCCATGATCTAATATCAAATCTCTGTTCTTAAGGCGTTAGGGGATTCTTCCCAGATGTTTTTCATCTTGGTCAAAATTAATGGCATCAGCTTCTTTCTTGTGACAATAATTCTCAATTAAGTAATCACTCTTTCTTAAGGACAAAAGCCTTTCTTAATGCAAGCTACTGTGATAGCCATTTGCAAGATGGAGAAAGTGAGACACAGCTATATTCGATGAGTTCACAAATATCATAAGAATATGTCTAAGGCCTGTCTCTTTGGTTCTAGATTATTGCCTCTGTGGTATTACCAAGGCTGCTT
Source organism: Budorcas taxicolor (assembly GCF_023091745.1). Taxonomy (NCBI): domain Eukaryota; kingdom Metazoa; phylum Chordata; class Mammalia; order Artiodactyla; family Bovidae; genus Budorcas; species Budorcas taxicolor. The sequence goes on from NC_068919.1 coordinate 31,320,062, forward strand.
CCATATTTAAATTCTGCTGTCTTATTCTCTGTAGTTTGATTTCAGATTTTCTAACTGTTGTTATCACTTAAAATATTTTTGATTTTTGTTTTTGTAACAATGCTCTTGCACTCCCTCTGCTGGCCTTGCTAATTAGCAAAGCCAGTGGCCAAGTGGTCCTGGTGTGTATCAGTGATACCAAGCAGATGACTGGTGAAAACATACAATTTTGTGTTGGAACCCAGTAAGAAAGTCACGTTGATTGGCTTTCATAGGCAATAAGGCAAAGAAAATTTATTTGTAGATGGTGAAAACAAAAAGCATAATTATTTATATATTTTAAAGAAAGAATTTAGTGGAACGAACAAATTTACAAATCTTAAAAATCTGCCTTCCTTTTCAAAACAATAAAACCAGTTATCCATATTCTATTAAAATATATGTATATTTAGTAAAAGGCATTTTACTACAAGGTGTATCAATTTTGAATTTCTGTTTTCACTCTGGAGGGTTAAATGAAAGGTTGCCAGGCTTTGTTGGTCAGACTCTGGACCCCAGTTAGATATGTAGCTGTCCAGTGGATCAGCGTCCCACTTCTTAGAGTTCCATTATGGAGTTACAAAGAGAAGGACAGCACTTGGCAAATCCCAGGCCTAATCATAGCATAGAGAAGTGACTTTTGGAAGGTACATTACCAAGCAATTAGGACCCATTTAATAAATTACCCCTTATAGAACACTTTGAACCCTAGTGGTCTGAAGAGGTTAATGCACCTCCCACAACTGAGTGCTACTCATTTTCCAGGGGTAACTTCAAGGCCATGGTTAATCCAAACCTTCTTCTCATCAATGGCCTCTTACTCTTGAGTCACTTCTGTAGCCTGGCATCAGTAAGGCCACACACTTGCATTTCGCCTGTGCATTTCACACGCGTCATTTTCTTCCAGCTGAATCCATTGGGTGGAGTATTCACAAGGCCAGATGACTTTGTGCTGCCTGTTAACTTCCTTTGGCTTTCATGCTTCTTATTTGGAGTCTTTCTGTTTTTCTTATTTATAGAGTCTTAACTTCTGGGTTTAGTTTAAATGTTACGTCTGATGTAATATAGTTTCCTCTAAAATTGTTGAGTAGCAACCACATTTTAAATGAATCCAATACACAAAATTAGGTTTCAGGATATTATTAAATTTGGAAAAAACCCACAGTAGATATGTATTTGTACACTGGAATCTTAACATGGTTAGATACTAAAAAACATTTAAAATGTAACTGTAGGGAGAAAAAGCTTAGTTTGATGCTAGAATATAATTAGACTCATTGGATTTTAATTTTTAAAATAAATTCAACTTGAGTTTTGGGGTTGAAAATGCTGATGAAACACTGAGTACTTTTATGTAAAAAGATAGCCAAGGGATGGAATTGGAATAGCTATAAATAGAGAATTCTTAATATATGTTCATAATGGCTGACTTTGCTTTAACATATCACTGGTTTGCTGAATGATATGCCTCTAAATCATGATCAAAATCATCACGCTTTCTACACATTTATTGAATATTTACTCTATCCAAGGCTCTCCTGAAAGCTACAGGACATGAATAAGCCATGACCTATGACTTTAAGAAGCTGATGATTGTATTGTAGAGCTCAGGTGTAGGCATGGGGAAAAAGAACCATAGTGAGCAGAAGATAACAATACACACCAAGATTGTGTGTGTCTGGGAGTGTCTAAAGGAAGTCAAAGAATGAAGAGGAGTCTCTATTCAGAAAGGCCTGATGGAGAATGTGGAGTTTGCTCAAGCTTACGATAGGAAAGCTATCACAGGAAATGGCTAGAATAGATTTTGGAATCATACAGATAGTATCTTGGTTCATCTTCAAAATCAGAACAATCTTTGAAACTAGTGGGTTTTAATCAAAGCTGGCTTTATAGGAGGAGTATAATGTATGTTCTACTGTTTTAAAATAGTTAGCATGAGCGTGTGTGTGTGTGTTTGTATGATTGAGCCCATTTATAGTAAAAGCTACACTTGTTAAAAACAAAGTATCCATGTAGATTAACAGAATAGCATGTAGAAGTGATCTCAGTTGAAAATGCTGCTGCTGCTGCTGCTAAGTCACTCCAGTCGTGTCTGACTCTGTGTGACCCCAGAGACGGCAGCCCACTGGGCTCTGCTGTCCCTGGGATTCTCCAGGAAAGAATACTAGAGTGGGTTGCTATTTCCTTCTCCAATGCATGAAAGAGAAAAGTGAAAGTGAAGTCGCTCCGTCATATCCGACTCTTAGCGACCCCATGGACTGCAGCCTACCAGGCTCCTCCGTCCATGGATTTTCCAGGCAAGAGTACTGGAGTGGGGTGCCATTGAAAATAGAAAAATGAAATTTAATAAACACTGTGTCAGCCTTTCAGAAAAATAAAATGAAATGCTCCAACGTTGAGAAGTAATTAAAGTTGCCTATAGTTGTTTGTGAATGTATTTTGTAGGCTAAGTTTGGGAGGCAGCTTTTCAACATGAGAGCAAACATGTTTTGGAATATTCTACTTTGCTTTACCTTTACTGTTGTTCAGTTGCTAAGTTGTGTCTAACTCTTTTGTGACCCCCATGGGCTGTAGTCCACCAGGCTCCTTTGTTCATGGGATTTCAAAGGCAAGAATACTCGAGTGGGTTGCCATTTCCTTCTCCAGGGGATCTTCCTGACCTAGGGATCAAATCCTTGTCTCCTGCATTGGCAGGTGGCTTCTTTACCACTGAGCCACCAAAGAAACCCTCACACTGATTATATACAGAAAAAAAAAAAAAAAAAAAAAAAAAAGAAAACACATTTTCAGTCAAATACTGTAATATAATATGGAAAGCATTGACTGTTGTCAATCTGATAATTAGGATGTATTTTCAAGGTGCTTTTTTTAAGCCAATAGAACTCTAAAATGACAGATATCCTTTTCCAGGATATTTAGTGAGTCACTGAATGAGTCATAGCTTTTGAAAAGTCTCTGCTTCTTTTATCACAGTTTGGAAGTTTTCCATATTATAGGCTGTGTTTTCTTACATGCCCATAAGAGACAAGGACTGTGCAAATCTAGGTTCCCTGTGAATCTATACAACTATTGTAACATGAGTTTATATGGTCTGAAATTCTCTGATGCTCTGAATAACTTGATTCTTATCCAAATGTTTAAAAAGTTGTCCGGAGATGAGACACGGTCTCTACCATGTTATAATTGCAAAGATTTTTGGAAAGACCTCAGGATTGTGTCACACACTAGATGTGGTATCCCATTGGGTATGACTTTCCTTGCTGTGTCTTGAAAGCTACCTCTGCTTCCACAGCAGAGTTGCAAATGAGAAGTGAACTACTATATTCTGTGGTAAATAAACATTTGAAAAACCAGAGCCCAGCTCTTAGGTGTGTTGGTGAGATTATAATGTTTTCCATTCGTACCTAGAAGCACCTTAATTTGATCATTTACTCCATAAGCAAAGCATTACCGTGTACATTATTCCCTCTTGTTTTTGCATCTTGCATTATTCACACTAACACCAAAGCAGATTTATTAATACCAGCCTGCAAATGGCTTTATTCCTCATACTCTGAGAATTTACATCCTGGAATAAACAACACTTATGGAGCAATAAATGTAGCACAAGTGGAAAAAATCACATTGTCTGTTGTATTTTTTCCTTCTGGCATTTTAAGTGCATTCAAATTATTGATCAGCAAAACTTAAGGAATGACCACTGTGTTTGGGCACTGCATCCCAAGATACAGTACTCTAAGAGGAGTTCTTGTCTTCAAAGAATGCAGAGACTAGCTGGAAAAGGAAAACACATGGGAAACACCAGCAAACATAATAGTACTCTATAAGCACATAATAAATAGTATATTTATATTTGTATTATATTTATTTACTGTAATAGCTTACTGTAAGCTATTCATGGTGTAGACCCGAAAGTGAAGAAAGTCTCTCAGTCATGTCCGACACTTTGCAACCCCATGAACCATACAATCCGTGGAATTCTCCAGGCCAGAATATTGGAGTAGGTAGCCATTCCCTTTTCCAGGGAATCTTCCCAACACAGGGATCAAACCCAGGTCTCCTGCGTTACAGGTGGATTCTTTACCAGCTGAGTCATCAGGGAAGCCCAGGAATACTGGAGTGGGTAGCCTATCCCTTCTCCAGGGGATCTTCCCAACTGGGGAATCAAACTGGTGTCTCCTGCATTGCAGGTGGATTCTTTACCAGCTGAGCTACCAGGGGAAGCCCCTGGTGTAGAAACGCACTATCCAATATGCAACCAGGTGGGAGCTAATAATGGTAAAGAACCTGCCAGCCAATGCAGCAGATGTAAGAGACACAGGTTTGATCCCCAGGTTGGGAAGATCTGGAATGGGAAATGGTAACCTGCTCCAGTATTCTTGCCTGGAAAATCCCATGGCCCGAGGAGCTTGGCAGGCTACAGTCCCTGGGGTCACAAAGAGTTGGACATGACTGAGCGACTAAGCACACACACACCGGAGGATGTACGTCATGGAAGAAAAACAGGAAAACTTTGAATGTAAAACTAGTTTGTGGGATATCCTTCCAATCTTATAAGGGGTGACAAATTCTGAGTATTTAATCTACCAGTAAACACAGATGCCAATTACTGAGTGCTTAGAATACAAAGTTTACATGTACAAATTTTCATTTAAATGTCAGAATAAGCATATAATGCATATTTTATCATATTCCTTCTCCAGAAGAAGAGGCTGAAGTTTGAGCTGGCTTAGTGAATATCATAAAACCAGGAAAGAACTGACCTTAGTGTGTTTGACCTCAAATCTGTAGTAGAGGCAGATTACCAAGAAGTTTTACTCTTTTGGGTCCCACATGCATATGTATCCCTTCCATGGGATATGCTCAAGGAATGTGTTCCCATAGTCATGTGCTTTTGGAAAGTTTGCCAAATTAAACTATTTTCATCATAATCAGTTAGGACTGCTCTGTTCGCATTCTGACTTCTCCTCAGTCACACCCTCTTTCATGTGAGGTAGTTTTGGATCAACATTTTGGAGGATCTGGCTAAAGAGAGAGTTCAGTTGACTATATACTTGGTTTAGGTTTAGGGGTTTTTTATGTGTTTCACAGTTGCTTTTATGTGTAGTTAGGGTTTTTCTCACCCTCTCAGAGTAGGAACTGCTACCCTGAGTTCTCTTACTGTCCACTCCACCAGCTGCTACTGAGTCCATTCTTTGAAGTTTACAGCAGCACTCTCCAATGGAAGCATAAGGTGGATCGGCAGCACTCTCCAATGGAAGCATAAGGTGGATCGCATCTATAATCTTAAACTTTATATAGTCAGTTTAAAAAAAGAAAGCCAGGTGAAATTAATTTTTATCATATTTTATCTAATCCAATATATCTAAAATATTGTTTCAACATGTAATTAATATTTTTAAAATTATTCATGAGATATCTTACATTCCCTTTATCATACTATGTCTTCTAAATTCAGTGTATATTTTACAATTAAAGCACTTTCAATTCACAATAACCATATTTCTTTTAATTTATTTGTCATTGAGGTAATGGGTTTATATTATATAAATTTCACGTGTACATTATATTTCTACTTCTTTATACACTACAGCATGCTCATCACCAAAAATTCAGTTTCCATTCATTACCATACAGATGATCTCCTTTAGCTGTTTCATCCTCCTCACCCTCCCACTCCTTTCTCTCTGGTAACCACTACCCTGTTCTCTGTATCTAGGTGTTTGCTCTTGTTTGACTTGGTTTGTTCATTTATTTTGATTTTTGTTTGTTTGTTTGCTTGCTTGTTTTTTATATTCTACATATAAGTGAAACCATATGATATGTGTCTTTCTCCTCCTGACTTCTTTCACTTAGCGTAATACCCTCAAGTTTCATTCACATCATCACAAATGGTAAGAGTTCATTATTTTTTATGGCTGAGTAATACTTCTTTATATATGTGTGTATATAGCACATCTACTTTATCCATTCATCCATTGATGGGTACTTAGGTTGTTTCTATATCTTAGCTAACAATAACCTCATTTCAAATGCTCAAGAGCTATATGTATCTAGTGGTTGCAATCTCTTTGTGTTAGTCACTCAGTCGTGTCTGACTCTTTGTGACCCCATGGACTGTATGTAGCCTGGCAGGCTCCTTTGTCCATGGGATTCTCCAGGCAAGACTACTGGAGTGGGTTGCCATTTCCTTCTCCGAAAAGGCTGATGAAAGTGTGTAAAATCAAGATGATAACTGTTACTTAGCAGCACAGTTGCGAAAAAGCATCACTGAGATCTGAGGAAGTATTTTCTTCTTAGGAATTCCTGCTTTGGACTGAGTTAGTTTCAGACAGTGAGTCACCCCAGTGTCCTAAATCCATCAACAGGAACACAGATCTCTAGATGTGTAAAATCACAAGTGGAGAGTTCAATTCTCATTGAAATCTAGTCAAAATGAAATACACTACTTGATTAAGCAGCTTCTGCAATTATAAAATAAGGCACATTCATTTTTCTTTTTGATGTGAATCATGAAAAATCATGGTCTTCCCTGGTGACTCAGATGGTAAAGAATCTCCCTGCAATTCAGGAGACCCAGGTTCAGTCTTTGGGTAGGGAATATCTTCTGGAGAAGGGAATGGAAACCCACTTCAGTATTCTTGCCTGGAGAATTTCATGGACAGAGAAACTTGGTGGTCTATAGTCCATGGGGTCACAAAGAGTCAGATATAACTGAGTGACTAAAACTTTCACTTTCATGCAAAATAGCATTTAAGAATTCCTATGTTTTTAGACACAAGTCAGTAATAGGACTCTGAGCAATGAGTATGACCATGTGGTCTCACCTGTTTTTACATCCTAATGTATAGGATTTTGTTTTAGCTCATTTTTGACATGATGGAGTCTAGTGACCCCAGAAGATGAAACATGTCAAAACTGGCATTGACAGAGCAAAATGAACTAAAGCTTTCCTAAACTGCTACTAATAAAAAACAATATCTGATAATCATGCTATATGAAAGAAAGAACTTTCTTGCTTTTCAATTAAAAAAAGAAGTATTCAGCCCAAAAGTAGTATCTTAGGGATGTCAGACAGTTAATGAATAGAACCATTATGTAATTTTTCTGAGTTTTGTGATGTTCATGGTACTTAGTGGCCTTCAGTCTTTGTAGTTTGTCATAACTTATTTCTTATCCTATGGAAAGATTCATTTTGAGGACCTAAGATAGCATTGGCCATTTTTTCTTGCATATATTAATAGCTTCCCAAATTGTATATGTATCAGGTGTTATAAGATGTGAAGTCATCCTTGAACTGTACTGTATAGCTTCACAGGCATTCTTGTGGGTTCTGGGGAAGCATACATAGACTACGTAAAGTCACAAAACCGTCAAGAATTCGTTATTGGTTCTTGTAACTTCCCTTTGTGAAACAGTGGGTCAGTGAGCTCTCCATTATGCAGCTAGAAAAAGTAGAGCCCAGATGGATACTACATCGGGTATCCCAAATTCCACAACTGAGGCTGATGATCACGTTCACCTCATCACTGCTACGTAGTTAGAATAGGAAACAGGAGTCCAGAACGGCGGTGGCTAAAAGATAAGGAAGAAAAAAGACGTGAAAATAGAACAAAGGAAAGTCCGAGGACCAGAGTGAGACCTCAGGTAGAACAAACAGCACTCCTGGCTAGCCCAGTTTACATAGGCAAGCCCAGGGGGGAGGAAAAGACATATCAAAAGAGGAGCCAAAGGGTTTTCTCTCTCTCTCTCTCTCCCCCCAGTGCTGGCATGCTCCCCCACTCTCTTCTCTTCGCATCTTTGAGTCGGCATGCCCTCACGCCTGGAGGATGGATTTTCCGGCTATTTTCTAAATAAAATAGAGCTGTAACATGGAGCTGTAACACTGATTTGTCTAAGAACTATAATACGGTCTGTTCAAGACCTGAGAGCTATAACACGGTCTAAGACCCAAGAGCCGTGATGCACCGAGGGCCTTAATGTCCATCACTCCAAATCTTTGTTGTGATGAGACAGAACAGAGAGGCATACACTCGCCTGACATCACGAAGAGATTAGACTGCCTCCAACAATATAGCAACGCAGGGACAAGATGGTGACTAACAGAAAAGACGTACGTACATACAGACAGGCTGAGTGAAGGAGGGTGGGAAGAGGTGAAGAGGTGAAGGACATAAATGAACTTTTATTAAGGGCCTGACTCCATAACTAATAAAGAAGAACCTACGATGCATTCCATTCTTACTGCCTGATTTGATGACTTTGTCAGACCTGTCTGGGCTGCTCATGATCCAACAAGTAATGAGGGTAAAGAAAGAAGGCTTTGGAGTCACTCTCTAATTTCAGATATATCGTGAAAACAAAAATTTACCCATTATATCCAATGACACTGTAAATATTTTCCTTGAGAGTTAATTTGATCCAGGTTTATAAAGCAGTTCTTTTTTAACTCATTTAAGAAAGCATCTTAACTTAGATTTAGAAATGTGCATCTTGCTGACCATTATTATGTGAAACAATAGTTTTGACTCATGTTTCTTGCATCTTTTTCATATGTATTGCTGAATTTAACATTGAACACTCACAAGATACAAAATGATTATTTAAGACTCCCAACTAGATTTCTTAGGAATCAGGCCTTTCAGGGATAGTTCATGATTATTTTTATATGCAGGGTCACACTATTTTTTGTGACTTTTACATCCAGAGACTGATCAGACTGTCTGCTCAGGGTCGTCTTGAGTATGAAGGACCTCACGACAAACACTGTGAGTGGATGTTCCTAATTCTGAAAGAGTATCTTCCATGTGGTTTATTCTGTATCTATACAAAGTAGATATGAAATATATCACCCTCTGCCCATTCTCTGCTTCTTAATGTGGTTTTCTTTGGAACACATCCTAAAATTGCATTTCCCGTATTGTGGGCGAGGTGCTTTCAAATATTGTTTAATGACCTCATTACATCAAGTATCATCAAAGGCTCTCAGATCATGCTACTCTTTGAAATAGTGGAGAGAATTGGGCTCCACAATGCAAACCGTTTTGAATGACTGAACTTACAAACAGGTTCAGTTCAGTTCAGTTCAGTCGCTCAGTCGTGCCTGACTCTTTGCAACCCCATAAATCGCAGCACGCCCGGCCTCCCTGTCCATCACCATCTCCCGGAGTTCACTCAGACTCACATCCATTGAGTCCGTGATGCCATCCAGCCATCTTGTCCTCGGTCGTCCCCTTCTCCTCCTGCCCCCAATCCCTCCCAGCATCAGAGTCTTTTCCAATGAGTCAACTCTTCGCATGAGGTGGCCAAAGTACTGGAGCTTCAGCTTTAGCATCATTCCTCCCAAAGAAATCCCAGGGTTGATCTCCTTCAGAATGGACTGGTTGGATCTCCTTGCAGTCCAAGGGACCCTCAAGAGTCTTCTCCAACACCACAGTTCAAACGCATCAATTCTTCGGTGCTCAGCCTTCTTCACAGTCCAACTCTCACATCCATACATGACCACTGGAAAAACCAAAGCCTTGATTAGATGGACCTTAGTCGGCAAAGTAATGTCTCTGCTTTTGAATATACTGTCTAGGTTGGTCATAACTTTTCTCCCAAGGAGTAAGCGTCTTTTAATTTCATGGCTGTAGTCACCATCTGCAGTGATTTTGGAGCACAAAAATATAAATTTTGACACTGTTTCCACTGTTTCCCCATCTATTTGCCATGAAGTGTTGGGACCAGATGCCATGATCTTCGTTTTCTGAATGTTGAGCTTTAAGCCAACTTTTTCGCTCTCCTCTTTCACTTTCATCAAGAGGCTTTTTTGTTCCTCCTCACTTTCTGCCATCAGGGTGGTGTCATCTGCTTATCTGAGGTTATTGATATTTCTCCTGGCAATCTTGATTCCAGCTTGTGTTTCTTCCAGTCCAGTGTTTCTCATGATGTACTCTGCATATACAAACAGGTAAGAAGTGTTTAAATATGAGAAATTTACAATCCATGGATGCTTGGATCTGTAATAGGGAAGAACCTTTGTATTCTATTACAAGTTAATCACTAAAAGAATGTTGCCTGTAAATTTAAATTAGACATAATGGCCCATCTCTGGGAATCTTGCCTCCCAGGTAATAAGCATTAAGCTAAAAAAACCATTGTTTAGCTCACAGGAAACAGCTTGACCAGGCCCACATGTGAATGACTGCAGGAAGGAAGAAATTGATATATCCCCTCTGGAGTCTGGCTGGAACCAGGTCTTTACCCTCTCTGCTTTTAGCATAAAATAAGCCTGAATTCTAACTTGGAGAAGATAGTTCTTTGGGACACTTAATTCACCATCTTCTCAGTCTGCTGGCTTTCTAGATAAAGATATTATTATTTGCTCCAAAAACTCTTTTCTCAGTTTATCCGCCTGCTGTGCCCTGAGCAGTACAAGCTTGAACTTAGTAACAGATCCAGTCATTTTTGTTTCTTTGTAAGCTTCTGTCGCCTTCACTGTGAGGAGTCTATCCTATGTGGAGTGAAGATACAACCCAGACAGGAGAGTGCTATGCCTGCTTCCATTGAGGGTGTTATCCTCAAAGCATCTTTACAGACGGTGCCTGAGGCAGAATTGGCCCCTGGTGAGTTCAGGTGTAATAAATATCCTCCAAAAATAATCACACAGCCAGGCCAAAATATTAACCTTGACATCAATGTTATATATTTTCATAGCAGAGTGTATTTCTGACATTGCAATGGAATTTAAAGAGGAAGATAATTTTCAAAAACCTCCCTGGTGGCGCTAGTGGTAAAGAACCCACTTGCCAATGCAGGAGAGGTAAGAGACAGGAGTTCTATCCTTGGGAGCTGGGAAGATCCCCTGGAGGGAAGGTATGGCAACCCACTTCTGTATCCTTGCCTAGAGAACCTATGGACAGAGAAGCCTGGCGGGTTACAGTCCATGGGGTCACAAAGAGTTGGACATGACGGAAGCCAACTTGGCACAGCATGGCACAAATAAACTGATTACAAAACAGAAATAGAGTCACAGTCATGACTCTATAGCGTCACATATAGAGTCACATAGAGAAACAGAGTCACATATAGAAAACAAACTTATGGTTACCAAGGGGGAGCCAGAGGGGATAAACCGGGAGATTGGGGTTCACACGTGCTAAGAACCTATTATATAGCACAGAGACTTCTATTTCATACTCTGTAATGACCCATATGGGAAAAGAATCTAAGAAAAGAATGGGTATATGTATAAAACTGATTCACTTTACTGTACAGCAGAAACTAACACAGCATTGTAAGTCAACTATACTCCAATAAAAATTAATTTAAAAAAATTCTATTGTACAAGCAGTTTCTGGTAGAGTTCTTTTTGCTAACTTACGGGCACCTCCACAAAATTATAATGAGTTTCATCAATTTGAACTCTCTGCATGGAAAAGTTTAATCCAGACGTTCAAATGCCTTGATATCTAGGAGCATTATCCTGTAATAATTATTAATGATACTTGCAGTGCAAGAATTTGGGCTGATCTAGAGCAGTGAAAGTTGTCCAAAAGTCCAGTTTCAGTGCAGTGAGCTGAAGTCATCCAAGACATCACTACTGTGGTATAGTTAGCTTCTTAAATTCATTTGTTGCCAAGGAAGATCCTGAGAAATTATATTCCAGTAACTTTTGTTTACTGACATTGGAGTGCTGGCACTGGAGAATAATATGGATAGTTAAAAATTATGAGTACCTAGTTTTTCGTAAAGATTTCAAATCATCGTGTTTCAACCCCAATACTTGTTGGAGGTTTGAACACTAGCTAAAAAGAATCATTTATTACTTATTTATATAAATGCCTTATGTGGAAATGTAAATATTTTCAAGAATGGGAACTTTAAATAAGTTCAGCTAGAAATGATTACACTTTGTTACATGACAGCACACTATGGATTATTCACTGATTAAAGCTCTCTACCCTGTAGTGCCTGATTCCCTTCTGCTCTGCATGCCTCAGAACTGCTCACTGCAACCCTGGCTTAGAGGTGTGGCTCTTCCCCATTCCTGAGAGTTTTACAAGTAGTAGTATAATTATTGTACTTAATAGTTATTTATTTAATGCATAAAAGGGAGAGAGAGTCTTAAAAAGACCCATTAATTAGTATATATGATCATATTAACTACATAAACTATTCTTAAGAATATGCTAAATTAATTTGTAAGTTTACTGCCAGTTTTAGCTCCTGTTCAGTTCTCATGATTGTGTCTCTACCCTCCACCCTCAGTAGAAACTGAGGCCATGCTGGCATAATAACCAGTAAATGGTTCTATGTATAAGGAAGAAAGAAATGAATTTGTTAGCACATGACTTCTTGGCATGTTGCTAAACTTTCATTTTCATTTCTTGTCAAAATTGCCAAGTAATCAGTTCAAATTCTCTTAATTTTGACTTGACTGTCTAACAATTATGAGCATCTTTTGTGATCTGTGTATCAAAATATTAAAGAAATAAGCAATACCAGCTACTTCCAAGTTAACAACCTTGTGTTTGCCTCTTATTTGTGATTGATGCTACCAGAGCTTAAACCAGACTCCCCTCCCTTGGAACTAGTTTACTGCTCTTTATTTTCTGTTTTGAAGAGAAGGGATTTAAGTGCAATGGGTTTGTTTGGACTTTAGAAAGAATTGATCTTATCAACCTTGGGGGGTCATTTGCTTTTGAACTCCAGGCATCAAATAAAGGTGGACCTCTTGATCAGATAATTTCAAGTCATGGTTGGGGACTCCCAGGAAGTAATTCATTTTTGCAAACTGGTGAGCATAAAACAATAATAGTTTGGGACCAAAATTCATAGTTTCTTTTTAAAATGGTAGAATTCTGAAGACTTGATTTTAACTTAAAACATTTCCTTAATGATTTATTCATTGTTAATGCTCAGAAAATATTAACCATTACAGTCAATCCTTTTTCTTCTTTACTCATCTTTTAGAATGATTTTGCTTGTTATGACTCAGGAATTACTTTCCCATGAGCAAGTTATTATAGATTAATCTAAATTAAATCTTATTCCATTTAAATTTTTTCCACCTAAGATCTTCCATTGGGTTTGTAGTCTTTCTATTTTGGTGCTCACAGCTATTTACTTTCTCCATGAGAGAATTAATTTGGACATTTAATTTAGCACTGGTCCCAACCCTACTCCTACAGAACCCCACTGTCCCCAGTTTAATGATGCTTTACTAATAGCTGCTTATTATTTATAGTTCATCAGTCAAACTGAGAATAATCCTAATGTGACAGAATCTTACCAATGTCTCTATTCATTTTTGTTTCCAACGGAAATCCTGAAAAATTGAAGAAGCTGCTTATAGCAATATATTAAATAGTCTTCATGGTGTGTTTTGGAGAGAAAATGGCATACTTGTGCCATTTTTATTTGCTTAGGATAAAATTTTGCTACTTGTAATGAAGTCCTAAAAATAAGTCCTCATCTGGTAGAAAGAAGAGGGGAGGATTGGAATATCCCATTTTGGAGAGCCTGGCCTATCTTCAGGCTTCCTTGGTGGTTCCAATGGTAAAGAATCTGCCTACAATGCGGGAGACCCAGGTTTGATCCCTGGGTCAGGGTCCCTTTTCATTACCTTTGGGCTATCAAACTTTTCTTGCCTTAGTCATCTAAAGACCAACTTCCTTTTCACCTAAGTTTTTATTTTATTTTATTTTTTAATTAAAATTTTTATTTTTACTTTATTTTACTTTACAATACTGTATTGGTTTTGCCATACATTGACATGAATCCACCACGGGCGTACATGTGTTCCCAAATATGAACCCCCCTCCCACCTCCCTCCCATAACATCTCTCTGGGTCATCCCTGTGCACCAGGCCCAAGCATCCTGTATCCTTCATCGGACATAGACTGGGTCACCTAAGTTTTTAAAAACTGGGAGTGAAACAGTAATTCAACTGTATGACCTAGTGAGAATAACATGAAATAATAGATATAAATAAGTTTGGATAATTGAAATCACTTACATGCAATTTTTTTACAGGAAGATGACTTTGATAATCCACTCTTTGGAGGACATACATTTTAGGAAGCACTTTATAGTATTTCGTATTTTGCCTGCTTTTTGTGATATTAATGGCATATACGTACAATGAAGTATGTGGTATGTGCATATTTCATTTGTAAAATAAGAATATCCTAAGGAAATATTTTATTGTACAATATATTTCTTTTAATATTATTTTTTAAGCTTCAGAGTGAAGAGTTCCAAGTCTTAGAGGGAGTTTTCATAGCAAAGGTAGGACACGACTGAGCAACTAACACAGCAGCAGCAGGCTCATCCAGGAAGAAGTCTCAGGCATCCACTTATGCTCCGTAGGAACTGCTCCCTTAGTGACCCTCTGGCCCTCTAGTGTTTTCAATTTTCTGTCCTCCTCTAACTCAATTGCCATGACTTTGCAATAAATACGGGCTTTTTCTATGTTGAAAACGTGTTGACTTGATTCTCCTATTTGTAATATTTAAATTTTTGACAATATAATCTGAAACCACTGTTACTCATTCTTTTCTGCAATCTTTTATCTGGTTTCTAGTATTCACCATTCTTAAGAAACAACTCTTGTGCAAATCCCCTATAACTTTTGTGGGTGGAGTGTGTGGAGGTAAGTATATGAAGCTGAGCTTTTGAGAAGCTGCCAGGAATGGTATGCTCATTAAGATTGGGCTGACAGTACTGAAAGTCACTGCCTCAGTGCTTCTGGGTGGAGCAAAGGTGGTCTATTAAGATGATAGTTAGGTGCAGCTGCTTGAAAAGAATCCAGATGCCATAAGACCTCCAGAGCCTCGAATTCTTTTAAGCAAGTACAGTTTATAGATTCATATGTTCATGTACAGAAAACCATTAAGACCCTGAGTTGAGATATAAATTTCCTGATTCCATAGTCAACAATCCTCTAGTAAGTGCTAATATCAATTGGAGGAGCTATAGATAAACTATTTCCCCTGTAAGTTCTAAGATCGAGTCCAAGAATGGAAAGTCATGACTCCAAGAAAAAAAGGGAGGAAATTACAGTGACCCTAGGCTACATGAATTTACACTGCCACTGTCTTCCTATGCTTAGTGTAATAGAGGTAATTCCTTATCCCTCTCTTTGTGTGAATGAGAGAAATACCAAGTACAAGCTTTAAATTACTCAACAACATGAAATAACAGTTCACTATACAACCTTTGCAACAAAAAAGCAGGTTCTTTTGAGATTTTTGAGAAAATAAGAAAGGGGTTGAGAGAATGCAA
The DNA here is from genome assembly GCF_023091745.1 of Budorcas taxicolor. NCBI lineage: Eukaryota > Metazoa > Chordata > Mammalia > Artiodactyla > Bovidae > Budorcas > Budorcas taxicolor. The sequence goes on from NC_068919.1 coordinate 31,335,351, forward strand.
ATCTTTATTAAAATAAAGGAATGAAATAAATTTTCAGTACTATGGATACTTTTATAAAATACTGTAACATCAATGTTAGGAAAGGGTAACAAGGATGGTTAAAGAAACAGGAAAGTTTTACATATAGTGAAATTGGCCAGGAAAGACAGAGACATAAAAAGTAGCTTGATGGAAATCGTTAGCTTTTTGAAGGCTCTAGTGAAATTTGCCAACTAATAGGAGAATAAGAGGTCACACTGTGAAATTAATAACCAGTAAATTTAGAACAAATAAAACAGAAATGCTTTTGCACAGCATTTAAGCAGCCTGTGGCACTGACAACTGCAGGAGGTCAGAGAGCTAAATGCTGTCAAACTGGAATTTAGAAGAGCAGAGTAACATTGTCACTCTTACCATCGTCATTTGCAGTTGGACGATGATTCGGGTGACTTTACCCTTTGCTTTAGAATTTAATTATGATCGCGCTTTGTGAAGAGCTAACAAGGGTGTAAGACAAACAGCAAGAGTGAAAGTAGATAAGGGCCCCTCTCTATGAGCCTACTGACATATTGAACATAAGACAAGTATTAGATGATACCAACAACTGCTGAGTTTCAAAATTTTGTAGGTATGTGGGTAGTTCAAACCTTGAGAAGTTTTCATTTAAACTTCCCATCTTCAGGTAGGACAACATGCAATAATGCTTGGGAAATTAGAATTCCTTCTAATTTACAGAATCTACTTGAAGAAAGAATTTTTTTTTATCATCCCACTCCCCCTAAATACAAATTTAACTAAGCTGTTGTCTTCTCTTGATCTGTTAATCCCAGATGGCACCCCACAAACAATATCTTCTGGCAAATACTGATGTGATGATGATGCTGTTATTGGTCCATGGTCCATTGTTTTCCATATCACAGGAGCAACAGCATCTCATATGGACAAAAGATGTTCCACCTAAGATCATTAGTGCATCAAGCATCATAGCAGCCAAGTCCTAGTCCCAGTTCTAAAAATGAGTCATTTTATAACAGTCTTAAATGTGACTTTCAGTTTTATTGCTAACCATAATCAATGCCTGGCCATTGATTACCACCGATCTTTTTATGCACAGAAGGAGACATAGGTGCCCAACCCCCTTACTTCTCCGTCCCTAGCATATTATTGTCAGGTTGAGTTAATGTTCAACTAGAAATTACTTGGTGTGATGGGGAAGTAAAAAGATAGGGACATTTAATTTTTCATTAATCTCTTCCTTGCCATAATTAGCAAAGGTGTAAATATTAATACCTTTGATCTAGATGTAAGTTGAAGCTATCATTCATAAACTCATTGCCACGAAGGCCACATTCTTCAAAAACAATGACACCTGACCACTTCACTCAGCATCTTAATTTGTTCATATTTTGGCTGCTAAGCATTATGCTTTTCTGTTATTGTAATATAAAGAATCGAGCTCCATCAGTTTATATTATTTTTCATTAACTTCAGAATTGTTAGCTTGAAATTGAACAATGTATTTTTTGGTTATTCTCACTCTCTTCTTCTCCCTTTTAAAATGTAGTTGGCTTTTTCCCCCCTCCCCTAAATAAATAACTTTTTATTTCAGTATTTTCATTGTAATCATGGTTATAATGACAGCTTTAGGATACCGGGGGGCACAGTTGAGGTCTCTTTTTCTTTTCAAACACCCTTCTCAACCCACAGCAAGGGCTGTTTTCCTTTGTTTCTTTGCTGTCTGAGAAGAGGCAGAAGATCAGAGAGAGTTCCTGGCGGTGGTAGAATATTACATTCCATTGTAACTAGTGGTTTACATAGACGGTGCAACCAAATAGCCCATAAATATAATTGAAAATGACTTTTCTTTTTCCTTTGCAAATCCAGCATTTTTATAAATCTGGAGGAAAATTTGTGGTTTTGAAAACCTGAGATATTTGTATCCACTTTTTAATTGTTGATATGATGATGTCAGACCACCATGCTGGATATTTTTAGTACCTATCCCCATGACTGATGGTGTGTGTAGAAATCAGAAGTAAGGGTATCACTCCTGGCAGAACTGGAGTGAATTAGAAATTCTGTTTTCAAGACATTTTAAAATATTCACTTTTTAACCTCCTTTTAAAGCTGCTTCTTGCTGTATTTTACAAGGGTGGGGATTTCATGCATGATGCCTACACATGTGTACATAATACTCTCTACCTTTTGTCTTTAATATTCCTTGGTTTTTAATTATTAAAGATAAGTATTTGAATTATAAATATTCTAGTTATACAGGAATAGGCAAAGCAGGCATATACCCTCAGGCAAAATTCTTCCATTATCCATAATCCTTCTGCCTCCTGCCTCCATTTCTCTGCTTCCTATCTTTATGTTGCCTCAAAAAAACACAGAGATATTCTTTTAAACTAACCTTCTCCTCCCCGCTTAAACCATAGAAATCCCTTCTCAATATGTATAGAGGCCTCTTCCTTGAAGTGGGATGTCATACTTGTCCTAAATATAATAAAGTGCTATCTTCAAGGCATTTCTGCATCCCAAACACTCCGCAGAAACCTGCCGAGCCGTCCCATCTAACCAGTCTGAATGTCACAAATCATAGTCCAGAAACTGCTTTATAGTGAATCATTAACATTGTCAGGAATGACTTGGCAGAGGGAAAAAAAAAAAGCTTTCCATTATTGAACTAGGGAGAATATACAAATGACAGCATTGTCATCCCCTTCCTATTGTTTTATAAAGCTCAGAACTGATTAGGAAGAGTTTATTACAGAGGAATACACACAGAGCTTGCTTTATGTTAGGTGTTTTCGTACCTTTCTCCTTACATTTTTAGAGCTTCGTCATTTATTCTAAATGTTTTGTTTTTAACATTCTGCTTGCAGTTCTGAGTGAAATTATATAGGATGAATATACCCAATGTATGGTATGTATGTGTGCACGTTCAGTTGTGTCTGACTCTTTGCAGCCCCACAGACTGTAGCCCACCAGGCTCTTCTGTCCATGGTATTTTCCAGGCAAGAGTACTGGAGCTGGTTGCCGTTTCATACTCCAGGGGATCTTCCTGACCTGGGGCCTGAACCCACGTCTCTTGCTTCTCTTGGATTGGCACACAGATACGTTACCATTAGCACCACCTGGGAATAAAGGTCTTAAAATGGGGATATAGCTGACCTGAATATTTGTAGGTGAAAATCCATTCTGGGGGCTGCTTGTCTAGGATCGCTGTCCTCCGAGTTCTTTTGCTCAGCAGGGATGACTAAAAAGGACAGGATGCTACACCAAGGACGAGTGAGAATGAGTTTGGATGCACGTTCTCTGTCTTCTCTGAGCTTACATCCTCCAGCATTGGAACAGTTAATCGACAGTTGATTCCCTAATATTCCTTTGTCTACTTTACCTTATGTTGATGTGTAGAGTGGATATGGTGGTGCACAACCAGATCCCCGCTGGTATGGAACGTACTCCTTCCCCAGGGGCCATGGCGTTCCTTGCCGTTGTCGTACTGTTGAGTGCTCCTCCAAGAATTGCCCTGGCCGAAGGGAACTATCTTTCCCAAAGTTGCATTTCCCTTCCCAAGGTCTAGCCTGAATCCCATGACTAAACCATGGTTCAGTTGAAGATATTTCTGATGGACCATCCCGAGCTCAGAACTCCTCATGGGATTGGCCGAGGTCTCGGTTGTGACTGCACTGCAATTCAACATTGCTCTCTGACAAATCCTTCCTCACACATAAATCCAAGAGCAGTCTCCAATGAACCATTTGTATCCAAATCTCAAGCTCAGAGTCTGTTTTATAGGAAACTCAACCTATGACAGTTATAGTGGGGATGGTTCTAGGGGGTAGGCTCTAAAATGAGACTGTGCAGTTGAATTATCTACTTGCTGGCTGGCTGGTGATTAAGGACACCATTGCCCCTTCTCTCAGAATCTACCCTCAACATCCCTCCTGGTTACCAAAATAATATCAAGGATTAAAATAAAGCAGGGGTGCAATTGTTAATACTTTCTCTGATCTTTAATTGTGATGGGATATCAGCAGATGAGAATGCACTGCAAAGTATAATACTGCAGATGTTTGAGAGTTTAGGGGTAAATAGTAATTAAAAGACTATAGAACTACAGAGCTGTTGCTGCAGCTATCCAGGCACTGAAAAAGACATGAAAGATTGAAGATGATTAATCACCAAATTAAGGTAAAGTTATAAGGCCCCCTTGGCAGCGTATAAAGAGATACCCATCTCTTGTAGCTAGAAAGTAAAATGTCTAAGGCTCTGACTTAAGACTTACTAGTGAAAGTAGATTATCTTCAGAGAAGGTTGAAATTTTGATTCCAAGTTATCTTTGACAAGATTCGGGCCAGGGCTGGGTCACTGGGCTAATAAGCTTCAAAGTCTTGAATCTCTAGATGGCTCAAATGGTAAAGAATCTGCCTGCAATGCGGGAGACACAGGTTCTGTCCCTGGTTTGGGAAGATACCTTGGAGAAGGGAATGGCTACCCACTCCAGTATTCTTGCCTGGAGAATTCTATGGACAGCGAAGCCTGGTGGGATACAGTCCATGGGGTCTCAAAGAGTTGGATACGACTAAGTGACTAATACTTTTTTCCTTTTTCCTTTCACTCTGTCAGAGACTCTAAGGGAAGGAGCAAATATACTACTTTAAAGTTTAAGGAAAGTGATAGCCCACACCAAATGAAGCAGAAAGTACCATGGTGCTGGTAAAAGAAGGGCTCTCTGGGACCTGCCCCCACCCCCCAGAGAAGTGGGAATCCTATAGTGGATTTACATAAGGCCCAAATCACCACCTGAGTGTGTTCTATGGGATGACCTGGATGAAACTGTTTACCAAAATAAGGAATGGATTGGTGAGCAGGACAGGAGGATCACTGAAATGCTCAGTGTATGTCCACTGTACATCAGGGCTCATGCATGGCAGGAGATGCTATTATCGAAATAGTTTCCTGCCAGGCTCCTCTCTCCATGGAATTTTCCAGGCAAGAATGCTGGAGTGGGTTGTCATTTCCTTCTCCAGGGGATCTTTCCACCCCAGGGATCGAACCTGGGTCTCCTGCATTGCAGGCAGATTCTTGACCAACTGAGTTACGCGGGAAGGCCAATAGGGATGATAAGATACAGAAATCCTAGAGGCCAAGTGGTGGCATTTTATTATTAGCAGCAAGGGATGCACAATTTGCATAATGAGTGGCAGGGTTGGAATAATAGCCAGGGAGAACTCACCCACAGAGAGCTATAGAGATGGTTGACAGAACCTGGATCACTAAGAGCAAGATAGAAGGGGAGTTGAAAAGGGCATTACTAAATCTATAAAAGCAAATGAATTCAGGGATGGATGATCATAAAGCTGAAAACAACTCACCTAATAAAAAGGCATGATTACTTTTCTTTTCTAGTTTCTGTACCTGAGTCAGCTTATAGACCCAAAATTCTTCACAGAGGACCCCACCACTCATAAACAGTACATATAGTTCTCTTAGTCTTTTCCAAAAGGGACTTCTGACTCATTTACTTGGGTAGCTGTTCACTGAGGAAGGGGAATACCCAAATATTTTTAGGGCTGGTGACATACATACAAATACCATACTGGACTAGTGAAAAGTGCTAGAGTAAGAATATATATGGACTCATTGACAGTGGAAATATGCTTGGATGTTTGGTTAAGATCCTGGGAAGAGAAAGATTGGAAAGGTGGCTTCAGTAAGTTTTGGGGAAGAGGCATTTATATGCATAGATGCATATGGTCACAGAATGTGAAGACCTTGGTATCACATGCTGATACTCACCAGAGAGCATCATGATGGAAAATGCACCGAATGACCAAATAGGTGGAATAATGAGCAAGGGGACATCAGTTAGCCTCAGTCATTAACTGCCCAAGTGTTGGCACAATGTACATATGAACAGAATAATCATGGTGACCAGGATGGGAGCTATGCGTGAGCCCAGGAACTTGAAATCTCACTCACCAAGGCTGATATAGCAACAACTACTGCCAAATGTGAAATCTGCAAGCAGCAGAGACCAATATTAAGACCTCAGTATAGCACCATTTCTTGAGAGGATCACCAGCCACTTGTCAGCAAATTGATTGCAATGGATTCCTTTGACCCTAGAAGGGCAACAATTTATCTTGATTAGAATAAATAATGTTCCAGATTTGGATATGCCTTTTTTTCAGTCCACAGAGCCTGTATTGGTTTTCTAAGCTGCACTGTGACTTACCATAAATTTAGTGGCTTAAAATAATGTACATTTATGCTCTTCTACTTTCTGTAGGTCAGAAGTCTGCATGTAGATTAATAACTGGGGTTTCTGCTTCAGTGTGCTACTAGGTTGCACTGCAAATGTAGACCAGGGCTCTGATCTCATTAGTGGCTTGACTCAGTTCAGTCACTCAGTCGTGTCTGACTCTTTGTGACCCCATGGACTGCAGCACTCCAGGCTTCCTTGTTCATTACCAGCTCCCGGAGCTTCCTCAAACTCAGGTCCATAGAGTCAGTGATGCTATCCAATCTTCTCATCCTCTGTTGTCCCCTTCTCCTCCTGCCTTCAGTCTTGCTCAGCATCAGGGTCTTTTCCAATGAGTCAGTTCTTCGCATCAGGTGGCCAAAGTATTGGAGTTTCAGCTTTAGCATCAGTCCTTCCAATGAATATTCAGGACTGATTTTCTTTAGGATTGACTAGTTTGATCCCCTTGCAGTCCAAGGGACTCTCAATTCTCCAACGTCACAATTCAAAAGCATCAATTCTTCAGCACTCAGCTTTCTTTGCAGTCCAGCTCTCACATCCATACATAACTACTGGAAAACCCACAGCTTTGACTAGAAGGACCTTTTTCAGCAAAGTAATGTCTGCTTTTTAATATGCTGTCTAGGGTGATCATAGCTTTTCTTCCAAGGAGCAAGTGTCTTTTAATTTCATGGCTGCAGTCACCATCTGCAGTGATTTTAGAGCCCCCCCAAATAAAGTCTCTCACTGTTTCCATTGTTTCCCTGTCTATTGGCCATGAAGTGATTGGACCAGATGCCATCATCTTAGTTTTTTGAATGCTGAGTTTTAAGCCAGCTTTTTCACTCTCCTCCTTCACTTTAATCAAGAGGCTCCTCAGTTCCTCTTTACTTTCTACCCATAAGGGTGATATCATCTGCATATCTGAGGTTACTGATATTTCTCCTGGCAATCTTGATTCCAGCTTGTGCTTCATCCAGCCCTTATTTACAGTCAGTGCCACTATCTGAAAGCCTAGAGGATATCCAATATTCTGACATAGGATTTCATACCACACTGCATCAGACTGTGCTTGTATGCAGTGGACACAAAGTCATGGGGTTTACTGGTGCTATCACACATACACACTACTCAGAATCTGCCGGCCAGTAAAGCAATGAAACGGCTTTTTGAAGATATGTCTAAGACTTCAGCTTGGAGATGATATTCAGATGGTATGGATTTCCATCTTCCATGATTCAGTATATAACCTAATCAATGAAAATTTTATGATGCTATGTACCAAAAAGATGGAATATATAGGCCTGGAAAGAAAACGTAGAAGCAGGAACGGACTTTTTGAAACATCAGTCCCAGTGATCCACAGGAATCCGTCCCCACAACTCTGTAAGTCTTGAGGTGCTAGTTCGCAAAAGAGAAACCATTCACCAGGTTACACAGTAAGAGTACCACTAAACTTTAAGCTATAACCACCCCCTGGTCACTTCACAATCACTCACACCCCCTGTGCCAGGAGAACAACAGACAAAACAGGAGTCAGTATCCTGGCAGGGCCAACTGACTCTGATCATGAGAAGGGGGTTGGGGCTGCTATTATACAAGAGGGACAGGAAAACTACATTTAACTCCCCTTTTGATACTCTCCTGTTCAAAGTGAAAATGCAGTGAAAGTGAATGTTGCTCAGTCATGTCCAGCTCTGTGGAACCCCTTGCACTGTAGCCCGCCAGGCTCCTCTGTCCATGGAATTTTTCAGGCAAGAATACTGGGGTGGGTTGCCATTTTCTTCTCCAGCGGATCTTCCCAAACTGGGGACTGAACCCAGGTCTCCTGTATTGCAGGCAGATTCTTTACTGCCTGAGCCACCAGGGAAGCCCTCCTGCCCAACGTTGATGATAAATGGACAAGTGTACCAGCCGCCTTCTGAGAAGGATATAGTGAGAAGGGCTTCAAAGATGGGGATTTCCAGAGGAAACAAAACAGTGACTTGAAAAGATGTCGCCACCTCATGTTCATAGCAGCATTTCTTTTTTTTTTTTTCTTTTAACAATAGCCAAGACATGGAAGAAAAGTTATGACCAACCTAGATAGCATATTCAAAAGCAGAGACATTACTTTGCCGACTAAGGTTCACCTAGTCAAGGCTATGGTTTTTCCTGTGGTCTTTCCTGTGGTCATGTATGGATGTGAGAGTTGGACTGTGAAGAAGGCTGAGCACCGAAGAATTGATGCGTTTGAAGTGTGGTGTTGGAGAAGGCTCTTGAGAGTCCCTTGGACTGCAAGGAGATCCAATCAGTCCATTCTGAAGGAGATTAGCCCTGGGATTTCTTTGGAAGGAATGATGCTAAAGCTGAAACTCCAGTACTTTGGCCACCTCATGCGAAGAGTTGACTCATTGGAAAAGACTCTGATGCTGGGAGGGATTGGGGGCAGGAGGAAAAGGGGACGACAGAGGATGAGATGGCTGGATGGCATCACTGACTCGATGGACGTGAGTCTGAGTGAACTCTGGGAGTTGGTGATGGACAGGGAGGCCTGGCGTGCTGTGATTCATGGGGTTGCAAAGAGTCGGACCTGACTGTGCAACTTAACTAACTAACTAACTAAGACATGGAAATAATCTAAATGTCCATCAACAGATAGATGATAAAGAAGTCATATTAAATATATAAGAAATTATTCAGCCATAAAAAATGAGAAAATCCTCCCATTTGCAACAACATGGAACTTGAGGGTATTATGTTAAGTGAAATAAATCAGACATAGAAATAAATATGCTTAAGTATATCATATTATATAATTATGATGTATTATGTAAGTATGATATCACTTTTAAGTGGATTCTAAATAAAAAACCTTATAGAAAAAGAGATCAGATTTGTGGCTACCAGAAGTGGGGGTGGATAAGGGGAGGAAAAGTTGGAGGAAGGTGGTCAAAAGGTACAAACTTTCAGCAATAAGATAATAAATACTAGGGATGTAATGTACAACATGACTACAGGCAATACTGTTGTAGGGTACATAGGAAAGTTAAGAGAATAAATCCCGAGTTCTCATTACAAAGAGAAAACCTTGTATTTCCTTTTTTAGAGTTGTATCTATATGAGATGATGGATATTAATTAAACTTATTGTGGTAATCATTTCACAATCTAAGTCAAACTTTTATGCTATACACTTAAAACTCATACTGTGATGTATATTAATTGTATCTCAATAAAACTAAAAAAATTATGTTGACATTCATATGATAACAGATATTTCCACAAATTACAACGATGAGAAGCAATGGAATTCCAATAAATTCTACTTGCAACTTTTCCTGCCCCTGCCCCCATACCCCAAAGATGAGGATTTGATGCAGGTCACTCTCTCCACCGTCCTCACTGGTCAGTCAGCAACCTGTAGGGATAATACCTGTGGCTGAGGGAAGTCTAGAATGGGTAATGCAGGAGGGACAGGATGAGTATTGATTGTGGCCATGAGATTAGCTGAGGCAGTAGGCTGTAGTTTTTCTTGCTAAGCTTCTTCTTGTTAGTTTCTTCAGGAGAAAAAGGTTACTGAGAATCTGGAAGAACTGCTTCCAGAGGTGGTGAACTTATTATTTGAAACAAGCAAATGTGAGTGGAAAAAGAGGTTGACTGTAGTGGATACTGGGGTGTGCTGCCCAGATTCCCCCTCTAGGACCAAGATGCTCATTCCCCAGCTGCAAGGCGTGCTGCTGCCTGATGGATCTCAGCTGAGTTCAATCTAAGGCTTGTGCTCCACCAAAGACAACCACCTTGCCCCGGGGTAACAGCTCCTACCAGTGACTGATCCATACAGGGGTTACAAAGTCTGGTCCTTTCCACTCAGTCTGGGGCATCTCTGGAGGACTATCCCAGATTCACGGCACTAATAGGATTGCTGTTGCAATCTAATCACACTTCAAATCTCTCTCTGCCTCCTCCACTTCCCCTATTGTACTGGAGAGCAATTCCCAATAAACCACTTGCATTCAAATCTCTGTCTTAGGTCTACTTCTGGGGTATGTGACCCCAAAAAATATGGGATTCCTAGAGTGAAAAATTTTGATAGAATGAACTCAATTGTTTACTAAAACGAATTAATTGCCCAACCATTGGCCTCTGTTTATGGATTTGACTGGCTACTGATCTGCCAGGACATACTGGGCCTAATTTCCTTTATGGGAATATCATCATAAGTTACTGAAGATATTTTAAGAACCATTTAAAAACTCAGAATGTTATTAAATGTTTTCCTTTCATTTTGAGTGAGACAACATATGTTAATGCTAAGAAATGTTGCATTCTCTCTGCATACTAAGTGTAAGTAAAGGAAGCTGGTTTGATCAATATGTTTTCTACAAACATGCATATTATGTATATGCTGTAAATTAAATTTACCACCTTCATAAAAGGCAATTGCACCACATCTTGTATATATCTAGCTGTCCTCAAAGATAAAAATATATTGAACTGCAAGCGGTTAAACGCAAGGCAAGAGTGCCATCCTGTGTAACACTCAGCTAGGCAAAGGCAGAGAGAACTAATCTGACTTGACATCACTGGCCCTGCTTCACCATCTTGCTCTTGGCAGAATTCCCACTGAAGTTCATATATGCTTTGCTATAGGACCATAGAACGGAGTTCATGGATTTTCTCCAGTGCAAATATGTCAGACTTTATTCCTTGGGCTTCACATTTGAGTATATTTTCACATGAAAATCTAGATGTAGGCAGAGCCTGAAAGAAACCAAGTGGATTAAAAGCATCATAAGGACATCACTTTCTGCCAGGAACCAACTGAGTTGTATCTGCATGTTTTTTACATAGTTCTTAAATATCATACAGAGGATACCAAATTCTTTATGTATACAGAAAATTATCACTCAGATTCAGTTAACCTAGAAATGACTTAAGTCAGAGAATTGGCTCTGTAACATTCTAATTTCTTTAGTGAAGAACAACATGAAGTGATTTACTCCTAACATTTCTAAAAATATTTTAATGGTCCCTATGGTTGGAACCAAAATATCCTTACTGCTGCTGCTAAGTCACTTCAGTCGTGTCCGACTCTGTGTGACCCCATAGACGGCAGCCCACCAGGCTCCCCCATCCCTGGGATTCTCCAGGCAAGAACACTGGAGTGGGTTGCCATTTCCTTCTCCAACGCATGAAAGTGAAAATTGAAAGTGAAGTGGCTCAGTCGCGTCCGACTCTTAGCGACCCCATGGACTGCAGCCCACCAGGCTCCTCTGCCCGTGGGATTTTCCAGGCAAGAGTACTGGAGTGGGGTGCCATTGCCTTCTTGAGTAACTACAAAAAGTAAGTGTTCATCATTCTTACATCTTAGAGTAATGCCAGCTTTATATCTGAATAGAAAGTTATTTACAAGATAGTTTATCTTTTTTTAGCAAGTGTCCATGCTGTAGATAATTAGGAAAATATAATGAGCTATTACATGCATTGTACGATCTTTGATTTATGTTGAAAATATGTGTTATAATATATATTATACTGTGTTATATTATATACATGTGTATATTTTTGTCATGCTATATGGTTTGCAGGATCTCAGTTCCCCAACTAGAGATTGAATTGGGCCAGGCAGTGAAAACCCAGAATCCCAACCACTAGGCCACAAGGGAACTCCCCAACTGTCTTATAATATTAACTAAAAACACAAAGAAGATGAAAAGTTGTATATATTATACATACATTATATACTGTTAATTACCTATCTATTTCCATACTGTAAGAATGCGCTGGAGAATGATTCACTAATTAAAATACTACTCTGATGAATACTTTTGTGCAAAACATTCCCCACATTTTGGATTATATTTGAAGATTTCAGTAAACAACTGAGTTAAAGGTGTGGGCACTGTAGTGTTTAGGATTTTGACAAGTGTTGTTTCATTTATCTTTCCTATATATGAGAGTATTCATTTCATTTTATATGGTGGAGCAGAAAGTTTGAAGAATAAAACATATATGAATCTTGCTTTATTGTTATTGATTGAAATGTTTTCTGAAATAAATAGCAGGAAAATACTCCCCACATTTTACCTGAAAAATTTTTCTTTTTGAAATTAAGATATAATTGGCATATAATACTGATTAAGTTTAAGGTGTACAGTATGTTAATTTGATACATTTATAAATTACAATGTGATTAACACCATAGTTTTAGCTAGTACCTCTATCTCCAGGACTTATTTATCTATCTGATGCAGGTTTGTATACTTAAATAGCATTTCCTCAAAATCCTCCGACTCTCCTAACCCCTGGTGATCATCATTCCACTCTCAGTTTTTATGTTTGGCTTTTTAAGATTCCACATATGACATTACACTATATTTGTCTTTCTCCATCTGACATATTTCACTTACCATTAAGTCCTCAAAGTCCATCCACCTTACTGCAAATACCAGGGTTTCCTTATTTCTCATAACTGAATAATATTCCTTTGTATATAAATACCACATCTACTCATTGGTTAATTGACACTTAGGTTGTTTCCATATCTTAGCTATTGTGAATAATGCTGCAATAAATGTGGGAGTACAAATATCACTGTTTCCGATTCCATTTTACCTTTATCAGCAGAAATATATCTCAGATTTTATGCCTTATACTACATATATTTTATACTAGTTTGAGAAGACAATGCTTTGCACTGCACATTGAAATATAATCTCTTAAAAAGAATAAAATAAATTTCTTCTGTTATGAGCAAGAATATATAATTTACTGTATTTCTTTGGTTTGCATTACACAAATGTTAGTTCCTTTTTTCTTTCACTTCCCCTGCAAAATATCCTGCTAATTTGTAGACCTGAAGACTTTGTCTTTTGCGGAGTCTGTAACAAGGGACCAGCGTAATCTTGCAAATAACTACACATGCTTTTACATCTACAGAAAGGTATTTACAAGGTCATCCTCAATTACAAACTCCATTTGAACTACCAATCTCCAAACAATCCAGTGGTTTATTCTACCTTAGGTGTGTTTTTTGTAGATTGTTGTGTTTATGTATATTTGATTTACGTTTCATATTGCTTTGACAACTCTAACATTTAAACAGGAAAATATTGGAATGTGGTAAGTATAGAACTTTCAGATTCTACCGGTATGATCTTGGTGTAGCATACACCGTCTCATATGGGATAGATACCCTGCAACCATTTTTAATAAGGAATTACACTGGTAAAATTCTATGTAAAACCGAACAATTGGCCAACTTTTGGGTGCACCTGTAAATACTCACAAGGGCTTTCTTGGTGTCTCAGACAGTAAAGAATATTCCTGCAATGTAGGTGACCTGGGTTTGATTCCTGGGGCAGGAAGATTCGCCTGGAGGAGGAAAAGGCAACCCACTCTGGTGTTCTTGCCTGGGAAATCCCATGGACAGAGGAGCCTGGTGGGCTACATATGGAACTGCAGAGTCAGACGTGACTTAGTGACTAAACAGCGACAACAACAGTACACTCACAGACTTCTAATCACAACCAGCTTTTAGGTTTTGTTCAGCAAGTACATAGATATTTATTATTATCAACATCATTATTATTATCCAAACTAGAACATTTCTGGAGGTGAAGGGAGGATGCTATGAAATAACAACTACAGACAACAGGAATGAGCCATGCTTAAATGAGGGGCATATTTTCACCCTGTTTGTAAGGCATAAGGGGAATTATCATCATGGGTGATTACATAGTTTGTGGAGCCAATTATAAAATGAAAGCATGAGGTCCTTTGTTAGAAAAGTACTAAGAACTTCAAAATGGTGATCCCAGGGAATTAAACCAAGCATGGGGTCTTTCTGGGTGCGGGGGATCTGTGTGATGCACAAGTCACATGCCCGTGAAGCTGGTTCTGATTATCACCAGTTCCAGAACATTTCTCTCCACATCAAGAAAATGCTAATACATATTTTTGCCTCATTTCATTAATTTTTAAAAGTTTTAAACAAATTTATGATCACTTTGCTAATTTAAAGTTCATTTGTATAAAGTAAAATTAAGTGGTCTCGAGCTCTTTGTTTGCAATCTTATTGCAGAGCATTAGAATGGAGGGCTGAAAAGAATGAAATTCCAGGAATTTCACATCTAAGGAATTAAAGAGGTTTTTTTGTTTGTTTTGCTCAGAATTAGCTAGTGTTAACATTATTGATGAAATTTTTTCTTCTAATCATTTAGGAGAGTCCCCTATTTATAAGTAAATGTGAAAAGTGAAAGTTGCTCAGTCATGTCTGACTCTTTGCAACCCAATGGACTGTAGCCTGCCAGACTCCTCTGTCCATGGAATTCTCCAGGCAAGAATATAGGAAGGGTAGTGCCATTCCCTTCTCCAGAGGATCTTCCCATCCCGGGGATTGAACCCAGGTCTCCCTCATTGCAGGAGGATTCTTTACCATCTGAGCCACCAGGGAAACCCATTTGTAAGCAAAGGGTTTCAGTTTAGGAAATATAAACATTTGATCTAAATACTTACTAGGAAAAAATATGGCTTCCCTTGTGGCTCAGTTGGTAAAGAATCCACCTGCAATGTGGGAGACCTGGATTCAATCCCTGGGTTGGGAAGATCACCTGGAGAAGGAAAAGGCTACCCACTCCAGTGGAACAAATACAATAAAGAATGTTGCATAAACATCTGTAAAGAACACAAAAAGCACAATTAATGCAGAGAGAAAGGTTGGGCAAAGGATGAAAAATACCTAGCATTTATCAAGAGGTAGCAATACCCTTCCCTGGTGGCTCATGGATAAAGAATCTGCCTACCAATGCAGGAGACACAAGAGATGTGGGTTCGATCCCTGGGTAGGGAAGATCAACTGCAGAAGGAAATGGCAACCCACTCCAGTTTTCTTGCCTGGGAGATCTCATGGACAGAGGAGCCTGATGGGCTATAGTTCATGGAGTCTCAAAAGAGTTAGACACGACTTATTGACTAAACAACAATAAGCCATACCTCTGGCATTTGGAGGATGTAGCTGAGTGACAAGTGGCCATCAGGTGCTTCTGCTTAACGGTGAAGAGCTTGGATGGCCATGGAATTTTGGAGAAATTGCCTAAGAACTGAAACACAGCTTATAAAAAGAATGACTCCAAATGTGGTCTGTGAACTAAAGGATTCCTGAAAGGAAACTAAAACTAGCTTTAGGAAACTAAAACAAACAAACATGAAAGACAAAGAACAATGTTAAGGGAAAATAAAATTATGGCATGGCATCTGTTGTGGATTCTTACTAATGAACATGGGTCATACCTCTTAGATTGATATTGATTTTCACACTAGATTTTTTTTTTACAGTGCTGTGTGATGAAAAAGAGGCTTTATTCAGAGGTATATAGATTACTACTCTCCGCAGTATGATAGTCATGATACTGGAAAGGCTCATGACCATTCAAAACCTCAATTTTTTATCTGTTGGTCTAAGTCTGGAATTCTCCAGTAAAACTAGTTTCCTTAGAATCATGTTGTAAGGAAGTTGAGTTGCAGGCACTGCAGAATTAATATATTCCTTGAGGAAATGTAATAGTTTTTGTCTTGTTTACCTTTGCTTTTAGTCTGATTAAAATCTAATTTTTCTGTTCCAGAGTAGAGTTATAGTTGGTTCTCCTTCTCTCCCTTTTTCTCCAGATGGATAGACACAGTAGTGCATGGTACGGAGAGGACTTAAGCATCCTCAAAAAAAGAAAAAAAGTGGGGGGTTCCTGATCAGAAGCCTGTTTTAACACTATGGACAGATTCTGGAGAAGAAGAGGAGGGCTGTCATCCCACAAGCCCTCAGGAAGATGGATGGCATTTTGTAGGTCCAGAGGAAGGAGAGCGTATCCTTCAGGGGGCTGAAACACATTAACAGCAGCTACACAGGTTGGGTGTGAGTCCTGTTTCCAAGGAACCTCCTTCTATGGAGTGGCCATGTGGGCCAAGGCTTGCAGCCTAATTCCAACAGCCTATTGGAGTATAGCAAAGATTAGTTAGGGTTCAAGAGCAGGGTGAAAAAGAAACATTCAGACTTTTTTTTTTTTTTAAACTCCTTTCTTTTTTAAAAAATAATTTTATTGATTTATTTTATTTTTGGCTGTGCTGAGTCTTCATTACTTTGAGACATTACTTTGCCATCAAAGGTCCATCTAGTCAAAGCTGTGGTTTTTCCAGTAGTCATGTATGGATGTGAGAGTTGGACTATAAAGAAAGCTCAGCACCAAAGAAGAACTCACGCTTTTGAACTATGGTGTTAGAGAAGACTCTTGGAGAGTCCCGTGGACTGCAAGGAGATTAAACCAGTCAATCCTAAAGAAAATCAGTCCTGAATATTCATTGGAAGGACTGATGCTGAAGCTGAAACTCCAATACTTTGGCCACCTGATGCGAAGAATTGACTCTTTGGAAAAGACCCTGGTGCTGGGAAAGATTGAAGGCAGGAGGAGAGGGGCACGACAGAGGATGAGATGGTGGGATGGCATCACCGACTCGATGGACATGAGTTTGAGGAAGCTCCGCGAGCTGGTGATGGACAGGGAAGCCTGGTGTGCTGCAGTCTGTGGAGTCACAGAGTTGGACAGGACTAAGCAGCTGAACTGAACTGAACTGTATCTTCATTGCTGCACAAGCTTTTCTCTATTTGTGGTGACTGGGAGCATTCTCTAGTTGCATGTGTGGGCTTCTCATTGCGGTGGCTTTTCTTGTTGAGGAGCACAGGCTCTAGTGTGTGCAGGCTTCGGTAGTTGTGACAAATGGGCTCAGCAGTTGTGGTTCCCAGGCTCAACAGTTGTGGTGCACGTGCTTTTTTGCTCTGCGGCATGAGGGATCTTCCCAGACCAGGGATGGAAACTGCGTCCCCGTATAGGCAGGTGGATTCTTTACCCCTGAACCACTAGGAAAGCCCCTTGGACTTTTAAAAGTATACTGCTAATAACCAGACACACAGTCATAGTTCAAATAATGATTTTGGTACCTACATTTAAACTGCTATATTTAATCAAGTTGCACCAACCCCATTTGTATCCATGGCCTGCAAACTTCAACCACTTTATGGAATGGTCTGATTCTGAAAGGCAACTGTGGAAGCAAAGTGGTATCTGCTTAAATGACTCTAGGTTTCCAGGAAGGGAAGCTAATGGGTATTGAACTGGAGACCTGACTAGTACTAATTCTTTATGCGGCATCATTTCTGACTTGATGAAAAAAATCTCCCTGGAAAAGGTGGAATTACACAGACAAAAGCAAGGAGAGAAATCCATGTATGACTGAGACCAGATCCTTGGTTCTCAACGCAGACAAAGCCTGTGTAAATTTCTAAGCTGTTGAGGCTGAAAACTGTGCCATAAATTTTGTTTGTGCACGTGTGCTAGGTTGGTTAAGTCGTGTCGAACTCTTGGCAACCCTATGGGCTGTAGACTGCCAGGCTCCTCTGTCCATGGGATTCTCTAGGCAAGACTATTTATACGGACTGCCATTTCCTTCTCCAGGGGATCTTCCTGACCCAGGGATTGAACCCGTGTCTCTTATGTCTCCTACATTGGAAGGTGGGTTCTTTACCACTAGCGCCACCTGGGAAGCCTTGCACAGTTCTAAATTGCTTTAATTTCATTAATAAAGATAAGTTGGTAAAACATACTCTTGTAAAAGTCTTTTTTTTTTTCTTTCTGGTATGCTTTTTTAAGGCTTCCCAGGTGGCGTTAGTGGTAAAGAACCCACTTGCCAAAGCAGGAGACATAAGAGATGCATGTTCAGTTCCTGGGTCGGGAAGATCCTCTGGAGGAGGTCATGGTAATCCACTCCAACATTTTTGCCTAGAGAATCCCCAAGTACAAAGGAGCCTGTGGGCTATGGAAAGGTAAGATTCAGCCAATAATTCATAGGAATTTCCAGGTGGGTTCAGGTGAAATATCTGGTGCCTTGCAAAGTCACAGGCTACCAGTTCTCTCCTTTGGGAACATAATCAGAAATAATCACTTTACTGAAAAATAAGCTAATGCTTACTTTTCTGGTGTATTTTTTTTGACTCCTAAGACGTTCAATTATTCTCCTTAAAGTATGCGGAAAGCTTGAATAAATGGTGATAGAAAATTTTGAGGAGCATCCTGGGAGAATGGGAGGAGAATTGGTCTTGAGATTCAATCTAACTGTGTGATTTGGGCAAATCACTTGCCTCTGGGAGCCTCAGGATTTTTTTTAGCTATAACACGCAGGTAAAAATATCTGTTCTGCTTGCTGCACGAGGTATTGTAAAAACTAAATTAAACTATACAGGTGAAAAAACTTAAAAAAAGTGATATACATGTGTAAATATTTTTAAATATTTGTCAATAAGAAGAAAGTAGTTCACAACCAAAGGATATACTTAAACCTTGTACTGTAATTATTACAACTGCCTATTCCAAACCATTTGAATAGTGAGATATATTAACTGTTTATAAAAGTGAATTAAAAACCAAAGGGATATTAGGTATTTTTTAAAGAGGAATTTTCCCTGATAAACCACGAGGCCCTTGTGTTTGTTATTATTCATTTCTGTCTCATCAGTGCCTAGCATATCATGGCTGGCAGATAGTGTCTGACATATTATGACTACTCAGTAAATCTTTAATGAAGGAATGCCAGGAGTTTGAGCATCACTGAGAAACACTTAGTATATAGAGTTAAAACTAAAGTCCCAAATAGAATTTTAAACTGAAATTATTTCTACATATTGAAATATTGATACCAGTGAGTAGAGTAACCTTCTTAAAGAACAAGGCAGTTTTGTTGTTGTCGTTATTTTTTTAAGACAGAAGTTCCCCTATAAGAAGTTTTATTTATCATAAATATTCAAAGAAACTTTACTCATCCATCTAGAAACTTACATTTGTCAGCAAAAAGGCATTGTTCTGTGGATACCTACTAGAGTCCATTCAACACAGTAAGGGTTTTTTGCCTATTTTGTCAGAGGCAGTTGAACTTGGAGAAAAATACATTATCCTATATCTAAAAAGTAAACACACATTCCGAGCGTGTTGGGGTGAGCCACTAACTACCCATTTAAAACAAATCTTCCCATTTGATTTTCAGAGCAAAAATGGAAACTGTCTGTTTTGATTTAAATCTGTCCCAGAGCAGTTTCCATGAGTTAACACAGCTGAATTGTAAACCTAGGACCAAATAAACAAACGAATACCCAAGTGGCTTTGAACAACAGAATCACTGCATGGTTTCCAGTGGGTGCATCTTTCTCCTCAAGCCTGCATTATAATTAAGAGGTTACAATGGAAAGAAACCTGGGACAATGGCACGGGGAAGAGACTGCTAAAATAATGAGAGGAAAAACCCGGGACAATCTGTTTAATAACCTTATGGCCGTTGTTCACATCTGAGTGACAAACAGTCTAACATGGCAGAGCTCTTGTGTCCTCTGGCTGTTCAGCACTGCCTCCACACTTCTTTACTGTGCCAGAACAACTTAGCTTCTTTTTACAGCCCTCACACACATTAAGTCGACAAGGGACGGAGAGAGCCTGCCATTGCAGCTTGGGAAAGATAGGAGGGTGATGAGGAATTGGGTCAGACTGATTAAGGGATAAAGATTAATCTTAACTAGACATACAAAGGGCAAGATAGATAAATAACACACACGCCAGATATGTAAGTGTTTGGTTCTGTCTATAAGCAATAATCGATATCCTTTTGTTTTTTGGGTTTTTTCCCCCGAGTTTCAGGCTATAACAGTTTTAAGAAATTTCTTAATTGGACTCAAATTTTCATTACAGTAGCTAGGGCATTTGAATTAATAGAAACAAAATTTAAAAAGGGTTCTAGAAAAGGTACTTTGACAGATTTTAGGATCCTCTTTTTGACGGGTGTGAAAATTATATTGAGAAATGTTAAGAGTCTGAAGGGCAGAGTGTTTGACACGTTTTTATGGAGACATGCAGTTTCAACTCTTTACCTAGTTTTTAATTAGTGATTTTCCATAGCTGTTGTTTGTGAGTAGATGGCACCCCACTCCAGCACTCTTGTCTGGGAAGTCCCATGGACAGAGGAGCATGGTGGGCCGCAGTCCATGGGGTCGCTGGGAGTCAGACATGACTGAGTGACTTCACTTTCACTTTTTGCTTTCATGCATTGGAGAAGGAGATGGCAACCCACTCCAGTGTTCTTGCCTGGAGAATCCTGGGGGCGGGGGAGCGTGGTGGGCTGCCATCTATGGGGTCGCACAGAGTCGGACACGACTGAAGTGACTTAGCAGCTGCAGCAGCAGTTTCAACTAGGCCAGTTGTTCATTGTAAGGTGCAAAAAGACCAGGGATCAGCAATCTATGTGCCTTTAGGGCATAGGGATAATGCATAAATGCATACATTTGGCCAGGCATGAAATAAAAGGGACCAGCAGGGATTTTCATTTTATCCATGATAAACTAGTCCTCCTACAGAAGAAATATAAAAGGTAAATTAAAAAAAAAAGCCACACATACATGAAAGAAACCAGAAAAAACCCCTTTGAAGGCATTAGAGCAACCAAAGAATCTAGCAAAAAGGGCAACATCTTCAGATCAGCCAGACCTTGTCTGCTCTTATTCTATTCCTTAGGGCTAGTGTTAGAGTCTGCTGATTCCAAGCATGGTGCATAGAGACTGAAGGGAAAGCATTAGTTTAGAGTTTGTATCAGTTTCAGTGGGCTTGGCGACAAAAGTTAAAGTTTAAGGTTACTAGGATAGCCAGGATGCTGTAAAGAGCAATATTGCATAGGAACCTGGAATGTCAGGTCCATGAATCAAGGCAAATTGGAAGTGGTTAAACAAGAGATGGCAAGGGTGAACGTCGACATTCTAGGAATCAGCGAACTAAAATGGACTGGAATGGGTGAATTTAACTCAGAGGACCATTATATCTACTACTGCGGGCAGGAATCCCTCAGAAGAAATGGAGTAGCCATCATGGTCTACAGAAGAGTCTGAAATGCAGTACTTGGATGCAAGCTCAAAAACGACAGAATGATCTCTGTTCATCTCCAAGGCAAACCATTCAATATCACGGTAATCCAAGTCTATACCCCAACCAATAATGCTGAAGAAACTGAAGTTGAATGGTTTTATGAAGACCTACAAGAACTTTTAGAAGTAACACCCAAAAAAGATGTCCTTTTCATTATAGGGGACTGGAATGCAAAAGTAGGAAGTCAAGAAACACCTGGAGTAACAGGCAAATTTGGCCTTGGAATGTGGAATGAAGCAGGGCAAAGACTAATAGAGTTTTGCCAAGAAAATGCACTGGTCATACCAAACACCCTCTTCCAACAACACAAGAGAAGACTCTAAACATCGACATCACCAGATGGTCAACACTGAAATCAGATTGATTATATTCTTTGCAGCCAAAGATGGAGAAGCTCTATACAGTTGACTAAAACAAGACCGGGAGCTGACTGTGGCTCAGATCATGAACTCCTTATCGCCAAATTCAGACTTAAATTGAAGAAAGTAGGGAAAACCGCTAGACCATTCAGGTATGACCTAAATCAAATCCCTTATGATTATACAGTGGAAGTGAGAAATAGACTTAAGGGTCTAGATCTGATAGATAGAGTGCCTGATGAACTATGGAATGAGGTTCGTGACATTGTACAGGAGACAGGGATCAAGACCATGCCCATGGAAAAGAAATGCAAAAAAGCAAAATGGCTGTCTGGGGAGGCCTTACAAATAGCTGTGAAAAGAAGAGAGGTGAAAAGCAAAGGAGAAAAGGAAAGATATAAGCATCTGAATGCAGAGTTCCAAAGAATAGCAAGAAGAGATAAGAATGCCTTCTTCAGCGATCAATGCAAAGAAATCGAGGAAAACAACAGAATGGGAAAGACTAGAGATCTCTTCCAGAAAATTAGAGATACCAAGGGAACATTTCATGCAAAGATGGGCTCGATAAAGGATAGAAATGGTCTGGACCTAACAGAAGCAGAAGATATTAAGAAGAGGTGGCAAGAATACACGGAAGAACTGTACAAAAAAGATCTTCATGACCAAGATAATCATGATGATGTGATCACTAATCTAGAGCCAGACATCTTGGAATGTGAAGTCAAGTGGGCCTTAGAAAGCATCACTATGAACAAAGCTAGTGGAGGTGATGGAATTCCAGTTGAGCTGTTTCAGATCCTGAAAGATGATGCTGTGAAAGTGCTGCACTCAAGGTGTCAGCAAATTTGGAAAACTCAGCAGTGGCCACAGGACTAGAAAAGGTCAGTTTTCATTCCAATCCCAAAGAAAGGCAATGCCAAACAATGCTCAAACTACCACACAACTGCACTCATCTCACATGCTAGTAAAGTAATGCTCAAAATTCTCCAAACCGTGCTTCAGCAATACGTGAACTGTGAACTTCCCGATGTTCAAGCTGGTTTTAGAATAGGCAGAGGAACCAGAGATCAAATTGCCAGCATCTGCTGGATCATGGAAAAAGCAAGAGAGTTCCAGAAAAACATCTATTTCTGCTTTATTGACTATGCCAAAGCCTTTGACTGTGTGGATCACAAGAAACTGTGGAAAATTCTGAAAGAGATGGGAATACCAGACCACCTGACCTGCCTCTTGAGAAATCTGTATGCAGGTCAGGAAGCAACAGTTAGAACTGGACATGAAACAACAGACTGGTTCCAAATAGGGAAAGGAGTACATCAAGACTGTATATTGTCACCCTGCTTATTTAACTTATTTGTAGAGTACATCATGTGACATGCCAGGCTGGATGAAGCACAAGCTGGAGTCCAGATTGCCAGGAGAAATATCAGTAACGTCAGATACACAGATGACACCACCCTTATGGCAGAAAGCAAAGAACTAAAGAGCCTCTTAATGAAAGTGAAAGAGGAGAGTGAAAAAGCTGGCTTAAAACTCAACATTCAAAAAACTAAGATCATGACATCCAGTCCCATCAGTTCAGTTCAGTTCAGTTGCTCAGTTGTGTTCGATTCTTTGTGACCCCGTGGACTGCAGTACGTCAGGCTTCCCTGTCCATCACCGACTCCAGAAACTTGCTCAAACTCATGTCCGTCAAGTCGGTGATGCCATCCAACCATCTCATCCTCTGTTGTCCCCTTCTCCTCCCGCCTTCAGTATTTCCCAGCATCAGGGTCTGTTCCAATGAATCAGTTCTTCACATCAGGTGGCCAAAGTATTGGAGTTTCAGCTTCAGCATCAGTCCTTCCAATGAATATTCAGGACTGATTCTCTTTAGGATTAACTGGTTTGATGCCTTTGCAGTCCAAGGGACTCTCAAGAGTCTTCTCCAACGCCACAGTTCAAAAGCACCAATTCTTTGTTGCTCATCTTTCTCTATAGTCCAATGCTCATATCCATACATGACTACTGGAAAAACCATAGCTTTGACTAGACAGACCTTTGTTAGCAAAGGAAAGTCTCTGCTCTTTAATTTGCTCTCTAGGTTGGAGAAGGGAATGGCAAACCACTTCAGTAATCTTGCCTTGATAACCCCGGTACCATCAGTTGAGATCAGTTCAGTTCAGTTGCTCAATGGTGTCAGAATCTTTCTGACCCCATAAACTGCAGCACGCCAGGCCTCCATGTCCATCACCAACTCCTGGAATTTACCCAAACTCATGTCCATTGAGTCAGTGATGCCATCTAACCATCTCATCTTCTGTTGTCCCCTTCTCCTCCTGCCTTCAATCTTTCCCAATATCATGGTCTTTTCAAATGAGTCAGCTCTTTGCATCAGGTGGCCAAAATATTAGAGTTTCAGCTTTAACATCAGTCCTTCCAGTGAACACCCAGATCGATTTCCCTTAGGATGGACTGGTTGGATCTCCTTGAAGACTAAGGGTCTCTCAAGAGTCTTCTCCAACACCACAGTTCAAAAGCATCAATTATTCGGTGTTCAGCTTTCTTTATGGTCCAACTCTCACATCCATACATGACCACTGGAAAAACCATAACCTTGACTAGATGGACCTTTTTTGGCAAAGTAATGTCTCTGCTTTTTAATATGCTGTCTAGGTTGGTAATAACTTCCTTCCAAGGAGTAAGCATCTTTTAATTTCATGACTGCAGTCACCATCTGCAGTGACTTTGGAGCCCCTAAAATAAAGTCAGCCACTGTTTCCACAGTTTCCCCATCTATTTGCCATGAAGTGATGGACCGGATGCCATGATCTCAGTTTTCTGAATGTTGAGCTTTAAGCCAAATTTTTCACTCCCCCCTTTCATCAAGAGGCTCTTTAGTTCTTCACTTTCTGCCATAAGAGCGGTGTCATCTGCATATCTGAGGTTATGGATATTTCCCCCAGCAATCTTGTTCCAGGTTGTGCTTTCTCTAGCCCAGCATTTCTCATGATGTACTCTGTATATAAGTTGAATAAGCAGGGTGACAATATACAGCCTTGGTGTACTCCTTTTCCTATTTGGAACCAGTCTGTTCCATGTCCAATTCTAACTGTTGCTTCCTGACCTGCATACAGGTTTCTCAAGAGGCAGGTCAGGTAGTCTGGTATTCCCAACTCTTGAAGAATTTTCTGCTACAAACAAAGCTAGTGGAGGTGATGGAATTCCAGTTGAGCTATTTCAAATCCTAAAAGATGATGCTGTGAAAGTGCTGCACTCAATATGCCATCAAATTTGGAAAACTCAGCAGTGGCCACAGGACTGGAAAAGGTCAGTTTTCATCCCAATCCCAAAGAAAGGCAATGCCAAAGA
Organism: Budorcas taxicolor; assembly: GCF_023091745.1. NCBI lineage: Eukaryota > Metazoa > Chordata > Mammalia > Artiodactyla > Bovidae > Budorcas > Budorcas taxicolor. The sequence continues at coordinate 31,360,273 of NC_068919.1, forward strand.
ATGCTCAAACTACTGCACAATTGCACTCATCTCACACGCTAACAAAGTAATGCTCAAAATTCTCCAAGCCAGGCTTCAGCTGAGTTTTCCAAATTTGCTGGTATATTGAGAACAACACCTTCACAGCACTAGCTTTGTTTGTAGTGATACTTCCTAAGGCCCACTTGACTTCACATTCCAGGATGTCTGGCTCTAGGTGAGTGATCACACCATCGTGATTATTTGGGTCATGAAGATCTTTTTTGTACAGTTCTCCTGTGTATTCTTGCCACCTCTTCTTAATATCTTCTCCTTCTGTTAGGTCCATACCATTTCTGTCCTTTATTGAGCCCATCTTTGCATGAAATATTCCCTTGGTATCTCTAATTTTCTTGAAGAGATCTCTAGTCTTTCCTGTTCTATTGTTTTCCTCTATTTCTTTGCATTGGTCACTGAGGAAGACTTTCTTATCTCTCCTTGCTATTCTTTGGAACTCTGCATTCAAATGGGTATATCTTTCCTTTCCTCCTTTGGTTTTCACTTCTCTTCTTTTCACAGCTATTTGTAAGGCCTCCTCAGACAGCCATTTTGCTTTTTTGCATTTCTTTTTCTTGGGAATGGTCTTGATCCCTGTCTCCTGTACAATGTCATGAACCTCCGTTAATAGTTCATCAGGCACTCTATCAGATCTAGTCCCTTAAATCTATTTCTCACTTCCACTGTATAATCATAAGGGATTTGATTTAGGTCATACCTGAATGGTCTAGTTGTTTTCCTCACTTTCTTCAATTTAAGTCTGAATTTGGCAATAAGGAGTTCATGATCTGAGCCATAGTCAGCTCCTGGTCTTGTTTTTGCTGACTGCACACAGCTTCTCCATCACTGGCTGCAAAGAATATAATCAATCTGATTTCGGTGTTGACCATCTGGTGATGTCCATGTGTAGAGTCTTCTCTTGTGTTGTTGGAAGAGGGTGTTTGCTATGACCAGTGTGTTCCCTTGGCAAAACCCTATTATCCTTTGCCCTGCTTCATTCACTACTCCAAGGCCAAATTTGCCTGTTACTCCAGCTGTTTCTTGACTTCCTACTTTTGCATTCCAGTCCCCTATAATGAAAAGGACATATTTTTTGAGTGTTAGTTCTAAAAGGTCTTGTAGGTCTTCATAGAATCGTTCAACTTCAGTTTCTTCAGCATTACTGGTCGGGGCATAGACTTGGATTACCGTGATATTGAATGGTTTGCCTTGGAGACGAACAGAGATCATTCTGTGATTTTTGAGATTGCATCCAAGCACTGCATTTTGGACTCTGACCAGTCCCATCACTTCATGTCAAATAGAAGGGGAAACAATGGAAACAGTGAGAAACTTTTTTTTGGGGGGAGGGGGCTCCAAAATCACTGCAGATAGTGACTGCAGTCATGAAATTAAAAGATGCTTGCTCTTTAGAAGAAAAGCTATGACCACCCTAGACTGCATATTGAAAAGCCAGAGACATTACTTTGCCGACAAAGGTCTGTCTAGTCAAAGCTGTGGTTTTTCCAGTATTCATGTATGGATGTGAGAGTTGGACTATAAAGAAAGTTGAGCACCGAAGAATTGATGCTTTTGAACTGTGGTGTTGGAGAAGACTCTTGAGAATCCCTTGGACTGCAAGGAGATCCAAGTAGCCCATCCTAAAGATCAGTCCTGGGTGTTCATTGGAAGGACTGATGCTGAAGCTGAAACTCCAAAACTTTGGCCACCTGACGCAAAGAACTGACTCATTGGAAAAGACCATGATGCTGGGCAGGATTGAAAGCAGGAGGAGAAGGGGATGACAGAGGATGAGATGGTTGGAATGCATCACCGACTTGATGGACATGAGTTTGAGGAAGCTCTGGGAGCTGGTGATGGACAGGGAGGCCTGGATGCTGCAGTCCATGAAGTCGCAGAGTCAGACATGACTCTGAACAGAGAAAAGTATCAGTTTGTTACTGAGTGAAATAAAAAGATACAAATAGAGATACTGTGTTTATGGGTTGGAAAAATTAGTACTGAAAAGATATCAATCCTTTCCAATGTGTGTCTGTATGTGTTTGTGTGAGTTTGAAAATGAAAAAGCTAATCCTAAAATTTGTATAGAAATCCAAAGGGCCAAGGTCAGCAAATAAAATTTGACAAAGAATATAAAAGTAGTTGAACTTACCTACACATGTGGCTAAGGTACTACTGCAATACAGCAGAGAATGAGAATTTTTTAATTAATAATCATAGATCAATTGTGTGTATATATATAAATGACAATTACCCTATTTCCTACCAAATACAAAGATCAATTATAGACAGACTGATTGTGGGTGTAAAATTTTTAAAGGTTAAACTATACAGCTTGTAGAGGATAACAAGAAGAGATGTCAGTAAAATATGGTCCAAAGGAAAAATTCATCCTGACACCTATTTTTGTAAATAAAGTTTTATTGGAATACAGTCGCATCCTCTTATTTATATATTGCCTCTGACTGCTTTTGTTCTATGATAACAGAACTGAGTGGTTATGACAGAAAGTGTAGGGCTTGCAAAGCAAAAATTTTACTATTTCGTTCTTTATAGAAAAAGTGTCAGTCCTTGACAGAGAAGAATATTGTCATGTCCTTGTAAGAGGTAATGACTTCTTAATTGAATGCAAAAATACAAATCATAAATAAAAAGATTGTTAAATTATACTTTATTATCATCACAAATCTCTTTTAATTATAAGACATTATTAAGACAGAGTGGTAGAAAGTTTTTGTACTTTGTTTCTAACTGTGGTTCAGTGTATTATTTAGTCATTGTTATTTTATCCCTGCTTTCTTTTGCCTCCTTAATCCTCCTGTCTTTCCCTCTGCCTCTTTAATCCTCCACTCCTAATCCTCCCTTCCTTAATCTCTAGGGAGAGTCTACTTCCCTGACCTAGAGACTTTGGGCTTGGTTTTGTGACTTGTTTTGGCCAGTGGTATGTAAATGGAACTGACATTTTCCATGACTGAACAGATGCTTTTAGAGGCATTGTTAGTATCTGTTTGCTCCATCTCCTGCTCTAACTTTGAACCATGAGAACAGGATATCTCAGACAGTGAGTCCATCTACCGCTTGTTTTCTAGAATGAGAACACTTGTGAGGCCAAACCCAGCCAGGAAAAGCTGAGTCCTACTTAACCTAGCAGAGTCCCAAAGAGTTGAAACAGATCTGCAACCAATATGTAAAGTAAATATAAAATATATATTTGTTATTCTAAGACAATAAGATTCTGAGGTTGTTTATTAAATGACATAATCTCATGAAAGCAGACTAACAAATACAGAAAGGATACATATCTAGAAAAAATATTGTGCAAATCAATGAGAAAAATAAAAACAACACAATTAGAAATGTGTAAGGAAGATATCCAAAACAGCCAATAAGTATATAACAAGTTGCTCAAAATACAACTTAAGTGGAAATTAAAATTAAAAATATATGTCACTACATGTCCACAAGAATGGCTAAAATGAAAGAAAAAAAGCTTTGATAAAATTAAGTGTTGACAGGGATGTATAACAACTCTAACATATGATAGTGGTTGTGGTTTAAATTGGAATAAGCATTTCAAAAACAATTTGGTAGTATCTACATGAATATATGCATAATTCTATTACCCAACTGTTAACTCTTGGAAATATACCCAATAGAAACAAATATAAATGTGTTAAAAACGGCATTTGTAAGAATTACTGAAAGTAGTATTATTTGTCAGTTCAGTTCAGTTCAGTTGCTCAGTCGTGTCCGACTCTGCGACCCCATGAATCGCAGCATGCCAGGCCTCCCTGTTCATCATCAGCTCCCGGAGTTTACCCAGACTCATGGCCATAGAGTCAGTGATGCCATCCAGCCATCTCATCCTCTGTCATCCCCTTCTCCTCCTGCCCCCAATCCCTCCCAGCATCAGGGTCTTTTCCAATGAGTCAACTCTTTGCATGAGGTGGCCAAAGTATTGGAGTTTCAGCTTCAGCATCAGTCCTTCCAATGAACATCCAGGACTGATCTTTAGGATGGGCTGCTTGGATCTCCTTGCAGTCCAAGGGACTCTCAAGAGTCTTCTCCAACACCACAGTTCAAAAGCATCAATTCTTCGGTGCTTGCCGGGAGAAATATAAATAACCTCAGATATGCAGATGACACCACCCTGATGGCAGAAAGTGAAGAGAAACTAAAGAGCTTCTTGATGAAAGTGAAAGAGAAGAGTGAAAAACTTGGCTTAAAGCTCAACAGTCAGAAAATGAAGATCGTGGCATCTGGTCCCATAAAATAGATGGGGAAACAGTGGAAACAGTGTTAGACTTTATTTTTTTGGGCTCCAAAATCACTGCAGATGCTGACTGCAGCCATGAAATTAAAAGACGCTTACTCCTTGGAAGAAAAGTTATGACCAACCTAGATAGCATATTCAAAAGCAGAGACATTACTTTGCCAACAAAGGTCCGTCTAGTCAAGGCTATGATTTTTCCAGTATTATTTGTAATATCCCCAATATGGGAACAAGGCAAATATTAATCAACAGCAGACTAGATATATAAATTGTGATATATTTCTTAAAAAAATACTATAAAGCAATGAAAAAGAAGAAACCACTGTAAAGCATATTAACATACATGGATCTCACAGGTGTAGTTTTGAGCAAGAGGACCCAGATGCAAAAGAGCATATACCATATTTTATGTTTTATAAATTGCAACAATAGGCAAGCTGATTTTGGAGAAAGAAAGATTACTGGTTACCTTTAGGTAAGCACTGACTTAAGATTTGTGCATTTTAATATATGTTATATTTTGAAAAACTATCTACAAAAAAGGAAGAGTGGGTCTATTAACTAACTGGGAGTATTGGGGAGGTGAGTGTGCATACTAGTGCTCACACTGACACACATACCCACATGTATTGCTCAAAGGAATTCAACAAAACAAACATATTTTGAGGGGTAAAATCAGTTTACATGCTTTCTGCTTAAGCAATTTTTTTCAGTTTGTACCAACTAAAATTTGAAGATTATTTTTTTGTTCATGTAAAAGTTATATTAGGCATAAAACTAAGATAATACATAAATAATTTATAATGCCTTCTATTTTACTTTTAAATCTTACAGTCTAAGAAAAATATGCAATAGTAATAGGTCCCTGGTGATACTAACAACTGAATGTGAACAACTACTTTAGAACAGTATTTCTATTAAATGTAGAGTTAGAATGTAAGATCCACAGGGGCAAGTATTTCATTATGTCTGTACACTAGTCTATGCTACATTTCAAGAAATTTGCCTTGTTTGTGGTAATACTCAATAAATATTGAATTAACATAAAATTAGATACTTTCTTTGTTCAACACAAATAATTTAAATACTATAGTTCCACTGTGTCTGCGCATCCCCATGCTCAAGCTTCTAGTTTAGGATGGCAACCTAAGAGGATCCTGAATTCACCTCCTTCTAAGAACCATTAAAACTCCAGCTACATACAAAACAACTTCATCTGAAAAAAGAAAATGAAAAACTGGCATGAGGCAAAGGAGAGAAAGCCCATATGGAAGTAGGTAGGAGAGGTTGGGACAGAATCTCACCGGAAACCCCATCCTGGGCATGGTGACCCATAGTAGGGATGGAATTCAAAACCTGGAGCTTCTCACTGACTAGTAAAGTGTTTGAACCCCACAAAGGCACTCCCAAATTTTGAGCCCTGTACCTGGAGGTGAACCCCAAAACATATAGCTTTGAAAACCTCATGTCCATGACACTTCAGTTCAGTCGCTCAGTCGAGTCCGACTCTTTGCGACCCTATGAATTGCAGCACGCCAGGCCTCCCTGTCTATCACCAATTCCCGGAGTTCACTCAAACTCATGTCCATCGAGTCGGTGATGCCATCAGAAGGCTATAAGGATTTTAAAAAAAAGGCTGTTAAAGTGCTCATGATATTTGGACTAGTTTGTTATCTGTATTTGAGTCTGTTTCTCTTTCATTATATTCCCTTGTTTGTTGTATTTTTTAGATTCCTCATATAAGTATTTGTCTTTCTGTCTGACTTATTTAGCATAATACTCTCTAAGTTCATCCATGTTCGCTTAGTCATGTCCGACTCTTGCGACCCCATGGACTACACAGTCCATGGAATTCTCTAGGCCAGAATATTGGAGTGGGTAGCCTTTTCCTTCTCCAGGGGATCCTCCCAACACAGGGATCAAACCCAGGTTTCCCGCATTGCATCCTGATTCTTAACCAGCTGAGCTATCAGGGAAGCCCCCTTGTTGCTGCAAATGGCAAATTTCATTCTATTTTATTGTTGAGTAGTGTTCCATTGTATATGTATATATACCACATCTTCTTTATCCATTCATCTGTTGAGGGACTTAAGTTGCTACCATATTTTGGCAATTGTACATAATGTTGCTATGAGCATTGGGGTGCATGCATTTTTTCAAATTAGTGCTTTTGTCCCTTTTCAGATATATACCCAGGAGTAGGATTGCGGGACATAGGGTAGCTCTATTTTTAGTTTTTTGAGAAGCCTCTATACTATTTTCCATAGTGGCTGCACCAATTTACAATCTCCTCAACAAAGTACAAAAGTTTCCTTTTCTTTCCATCTTGGCCAACATTTGTTATTTTTGTTCTTTTTGATGATAGCCATTCTTAAAAGTGTGAGGCCATAGCTCACTGTGGTTTTGATTTGCATTTTCCTGATGATTAGCTATGCTGAATATTTTTTTGTGTGCCTGTTGGTTATCTATATACCTTCTTTGGAGAAATGCCTATTCAGGTCTCTGGCATATTTTTTAACTGGATTGTTTGATTCTGATGGGTCATAGCATTTGCAAATATTTTCTCCAATTCAGTAGGTTGTCTTTTCATTTTATCAATGATTTCCTTTGCTATGAAAAGCTTTCATGTTTAACTAGTTCCCATTTATTTATTTTTGCTTTTATTTCCTTTGCTTTAAGAGACTGATCCAAAAAAATTATTGAGATGATTTATGTCCAAAAATGTTCTGCCTACATTTTCTTCTAGGAGTTTTATAGTATCCGGTCTTATATTTAGGTTTTTAATCCATTTTGAACTTGTTTTTGTAGACAGAGAATGTTCTAATTTCATTCTTTTACATGTAGCTGCCAGTTATCTCATTTTTTGAAACTTTCATTCAAAGAAAAAGTTGACCTGAAGATGGGCCTCAAATAACTAGTAAAACCTGGACAGTCATAGGA